>NC_134865.1:14435000-14702500 GCF_049852395.1 Peromyscus maniculatus bairdii | reverse complement strand
TCAGCCTGCCAGCTCTCCCTTGTCCTCACCACCAGGTCGATCTCTCCAGCATTGCTCTGGCCAGTTCAGCCCTTGCAGCAGTGAACAAGGGGCGGGGCCAGTTCTCCGGCTTCCATGGCCTCAGGGTTGGATCTCCCACACCTACTCCTTCAGGGCCAGCTCTGCTGTGTTGCCCAGTGGAGGTGTAGGGGCCACTCTCCCAAGTGCTGCAGCTGGTGAGGGGCAGGGACAGCTCTCCCGCTCTTAGGACCTCAGGGCCAGCTCTCCCACCTGCTATAGGCAGCGAAGGGTGGGGGTGGGGGGGTGCAGAGTGGGGGTGGGGTGGGGTGAGTTTCTCTCTCCCCAGTCCACACCACCGTATGGCGGATGAGGGGCGGGGCCAGATCTCCCATGCTGGGAAGCTCACCCACACCCCTGTCAGTAGGGGCAGCTCTACTCTGGAGTGTTGGAGCTGGTGGAGGGGAGGGTCAGTGCCCTCACCAGCTGGAGGCAGTAGGGGCAAGGAGGGAGGGCATCTTTCCCTCGCCCCCCTCACCACACCACAGACGAGGGAGGTGGTACCAGCTATGCCCCTGTCCACAGGTTCAACTTGACTGGGCTCCCCAGGCAAGGCGCAGGGCTCCATCTCCTGAGTGAGTGCTGCAGCTGGTGAGGGTTTGGGTCAGATCCCCGGGCCTGCTGCAGGTGGAGAGGGGAGGAGAGCATCTTTCCCTCACCCACACCACCACATGGCAGACTAGAAGGGTGCCGCTGCTCGCCCCATCTCACGCCCTCAGGGACAGCTTGCCCACACCCCCGCGAACAGGGTCAGCTCTATCCGGCTGGCTGCCCAGGTGAGGTGTAGGACCCTCCCTCCTGAGTGCTTCAGCCCGTGAGGGGCAGGACCAGCTCTCCCTAGTGTTGCAGCCAGCGAGGGCCGGGCCAACCCTCTACAGCCCTGTCCTCTCTGCTTTTGGTGGTGTCAGGAGCCACAGACGAGCGAGCCCCGTGAACCCAGACAAGGGCCCTGGCAGTGGCCCAGGCCCAGACATCACCATGGCCTTCGTGGCAATCAAGCCACCCACCTCAGCCTTCTCCTGCTTTTGCCTCTTCATATATGCCTCTGTCCACTCGAAATGATCTCTCTCTCTCTCTCTCTCTCTCTCTCTCTCTCTCTCTCTCTCTCTCTCTCCCTCCCTCCCTCCCTCCCTCCCTCGCCCCCCTCCCTCTCTCCCTCCCTTTCTCCCTCCCTCCCTCCCATCACACAGCATACATTTTGGCCAGACTGGCCTTGAACTCACTTGGTAGTCCAGGTAGGCCTTGAATTTGTGATAAGTTATACTATCAGGCTAACTTACCTGCTTGCTTTTCAGTTCTCCCCAGAGATCCTTACAGATTTGTGAAAAATCTTCTGAAGTTGTTACTTTTAAAAAATAAAGTAAAAATTACAGTTTCATTGACCTCCCCCCAAGCCTGTGTGAACAAATGAAAGTGCATGTTGCTGTAATGGGGTGCTGATAGTTGTCGGGGGAGTTGGCGGAGCTTATTCAACTCTGACAAAGAGTTGGACATCTGGGATGGACCAAGCCACGGGAATATAACAAAGTATCTGTTTTAGTTCTTTGTGGTGGGAGGAGCCCTAAGGCTGGGAGTCGGCTAAATGGAGCTGGCTTCGGTATTTCCTGGGGCTCCTGCACATCCCCTTCCCCAGTGATCTGGTTTTTCCTGCCCCCGTGCCTTCCTGCTGTCTCCCCTCACAGCGGGAGAAGCCACCTTCTGCCTTGGCTGTCCCTGCCTGTCCCTGTCTGTGTTCCTCTACCGCTCTTCAGTGTCTGTACACTCGGGAGAAGTCTAGGTAAACCTGAGCTTGTGATCCTTTTTCAGTTGGGTTAGAGTTAAAGTCATGCCCTCCACCGTCAGAGCAGCCTCTTCATTAAAGGTGTCTTACTGTGGTCTGCTGGTGTCCTTTGTGACCAGTGTGTTAGAAGATGCATCAGCCTGTGAGTGAGGCACTGTCCTCTGGGAGCAGTGTCCCACCTCCTGCCTCCATTTTCCTCCTCCATTCTGCCGCATCCTGTCTCATTCAACTTGTCCTGTCCGTCCGTCCGTCCGTCCGTCCGTCTCCGTGCTTCCTAGGACAGACTGCGTTTCTGTCCTCGGGAAGGGGCTCTTTATCTTCACCTGTCTCAGTTTGTCTTCACCTCATTCCCTCTCAGGTTGACAGAGTATTTTCAGTGGCATCTGGAGAAGGGTGTAGGGAAGGCGGTGTTGGGATCTCTTGTGATGGCTCTGTATTGCTTTATAATCAATTACTCCAAAGCTTAGAGCTTAAGACGTCCTTTGTAGTTTGGTGGTCAGGGCTTTGTGAGCGTGGCTGAGGGTGGAGGCTGTGCTTCACTCTCAGAGCTGGCAAGGTGTGGCTGCCATGGCCTTGCTGCCTTTGCTCTTCCCGTGACCTGTGGTGGGGCCTTCCTAGACCGACTGGACAAAGAGAACAAGGTAGAAGTTACTTTTGTTTGACCTAGATTTCTGCTGTATTTTGTTCATTAAAAGTATTACTAGCCAAAAAAAAAAAAAAAAAAAAAAAAGCCAGGCCGTAGTGGCTCACACTTTAATCCAAGGGAGAGGCAGGCAGATCTCTGTGAGTTCGAGGCCAGCCTGGGCTACAGAGCAAGTTCCAAGGATAGGCTCCAAACTACACAGAGAAACCCTGTCTCAAAAAAAAAAAAAAAAAAAGTGTTGCTAACTACTGCCTACATTCAAGGAGAAAAAACTAGTTTATATTTTTAAGTTAGTAGTATCAAGGAACTGTTTTAACCTGCCACATCTTTGCCATCCGAAACCATCATGACTCTCAGTAGAGAACACAGAGCTGAAGGTGGTATCGTGTTACCTCAGGACGGTTTCTTTCTTTTTGTTTTTGTTTTTTGTTTGTTTTTTGAGACAGGTTTTCTCTGTGTAGCCCTAGAAGTCCCTGGAACTCACTCTGCAACCAGGCTGGCCTCGAACTCACAGAGCTCCGCCTCCCTAGAGCGGGCTGAAGGGCGGGTGCTGCCACACCCCGTTGTTGTTGTGTTTTCTCTTTTTGAGATGGGGTCCTTGCTGTGGACCCAGGGCTGGCCTTGCCCTCTTGGTCCTTAACCCTCAGCGCCCTTAGTCTCCCGAGTGTGTGCCAGGCCTGGCTCCTTACTGTGGCTCCTTACTGCTTCTGAGAAGGCCTGCTTTTGCTCCTGCCCTGTGTTCTTCTTCCCGAATACGTCCGGGGTTTTCCTCCTCCTCATCCTTGGGGTGGGGAGCAGTGAAGCGTGGGTCTCTTTCATTCATTGTGCTGGATCCTCGGAACTTCTGACTTGTTGATATGGGGTCTTCCTGTGTAGCCAAGGCTGGCTTTGAACTTGTAGCCGTCTTTCTGACAGGCTTCCAAGTACAAAGGTTGCAGGAGTCCAGTACTTTACTCAGCTTCAGGGGAGCCTTTTAATTAGGAAACAGAATATTCTGTTCTGAGAAAACTTTGTATCTTTAATTTCTTTTAGATTTAATTTTATAAACTGAACTCCTTAGTTAATTTGGGGGAGGTTCTGGAGGTGACAGCAGTAACTTGTGCATGCCAAGTACCACTGTAGCCCTGCAGATGGAGTTAAACCTCTTTTTCTATTATCATCCATGGCCATTGGATTTGCGTTTGATTTGAAAGTTCACTATTAGAATCTCCCTGTAGCCAGGGCCTAAGGTTTAAAGGTCTGTTCTAAGTTTTTTTTTTAATTTTTTTAAATATTAGTGTGTATGTGCGTGCGTGTGCGTGCGTGCGCGTGCGCGTGTGCGTGTGCGTGTGTGTGTGTGTGTGTGTGTGTGTGTGTGTATGACGTGTGTGGTGCATGTGCCACAGTGTGCATGTGGAGGTCAGAGAACAACTTTGTAGAGTCACATCTTTCCTTCTCCTTCTGTGTGGGTTCTGGGGATGGAATTGTAAGTCGCTAGGCTTGTCCCACCTGTGCCTTTAACTAACTGTTGAGCCACCTTGCGAGCCTGAGGTATTAGTGAGGCAAGGTTTCATGTAGCCTAGCTGGCCTTGAAGTCACTTATGTAGCCATGTTAGCCTTGAACTCCTGACCCTCCTGCCTCCACCTCCTAAGTCCTGGACTCACAGGCATGCACCACCAGTCCTGGGCACTAGGGTGTGTCACTCTCTGATAATGCTACTCCTTCAAAATCTCCCGGGGCTCCAGTCCTGAAGGAGGCTGAGAACTGTGAGGCGCTTAAGGCCAGAAACTACCAAAGGGAAGTTTATTCTGAACACAGGTCAGTGTGAAGGTAGTACAAAAATGGAACTTTGGGATCATTATGGTGGGATTCCTTAGACCCGCCCTAATGATAGCGAGGATGCCAGCCTGGGGAAGGACTAATGAATAGGTTCAGTCTAAGGGTGAGGACGGAGGGATGGATCCCTTGTAAGTAGTAATGTTACGATAAGATCATCCACTGAACAGAGAAACCACTGCAGGCAAACAAAGACTTTGTGTGGCCTTATTTTTCAGGTGCACTCTGGCTGCCCAAGTATGGTTTCTTCTCTTTCTGTGGGGAGGCTTCTGAGGGTCTTGCAGGGTTGGAGAATAAGGAGAAAAGTCTCTCCAGAAGGGAGGTGTGAGCCTTAACCTTCCTTGTCAGGTTGCCTGGATTTAGAAACAGCGCTGTGTGTGTTTGTGAGGCTGTTCAAGCGAGGGGAAGAGCCTCCCCGATGTGGACAGCAGTTCCACGGCCCCCGATGTGGACAGCAGTTCCACGGCCCCCGATGTGGACAGCAGTTCCCCGGCCCCTGAATGTGGACAGCAGTTCCATGGCCCCTGAATGTGGACAGCAGTTCCACGGCCCCGATGTGGACAGCAGTTCCATGGCCTGGAGCCCTGGAGCCAGTGAGGAGGAGCGGATTGGACACTAGCACCATTTCTCTGCTTCTTGACTGGATGCAATGTGCCCAGCTCCCTCAAACTGTAGCCAGAATGAACTAGTCTTTCCTGAGTTGCTTTTGCCAGATACATAGTTGCCACAGCACTGAGAAAAGTGGCTGATTCCGGGCGGGACTGAAATGAGAATAGATTCAAGGCATTTCATTCTGTAATTTCTTTCTTTTCCAAAGCGGGGTCCCATGTATCCAATGTTGTGCTTTTGTCTTTTATTTTTGAGACAGGATCCTAGTGTGTAGCCTTGGCTGGCCTGGAACTCACTATGTAGATCAGACTGGCCTTGAACTCCCTAGGGCTGGGATTAGAGGTGTGTGACACCATGTATGATGTATGAGGTGCTAAGAACACAACCCAGGGCCTTGTGCGCATGATAGACTAACACTTTTACCGATTAGGCTACATTCCTAGCCCCACCCTCAACCTACGCGCTGTAGAGTATATAGCTAATATTTTTTAGAAAGGCCTTGAAAGTGTCGACATTTCAGTTTCTTTAGGTGGATTTTTAAAACAAATCATGAAGAATGGTTAGTGCACTTAGAGAATTTCTACTTCACTTAGAGCAAGTGTACTAGTGTAAAGCAAAAGAGAATCCACCAGTGTAACTTCATATTCATAAAAGCAAAAGCCTTATCACTTCAGTTCTTCATGTAAGCCGTCTCTGCTGGGGAACTGGATCTGCTGCTGACAGCTGCCGTGAGGCCTGTCTTGAGGAGGCCTCGTTCCCTTTTCTCTTTCCTGTAACTTCTTAGTTCCTGCAGCACAATGCAGATCGAGTTGGGATATTTCAGAAGACTTTTCATATGTCAGAGGAACAAGCAAAAGGAAGTATTGAGAACAGCATATAATGAGATAATTATTTTCATCCCAATACATATTTATTTTGAGTATGTATGTGTGTGTTCATGTTTGTGTGCATGCATGGCTACATGTGAATGTATGTTCATGCAGGTGTAGAGGTCAGAATTGACATCTGATGTCTTCTTCAGTTTTCTCGACTTTAGTTTTGGAGAGAGGGTCTCTTACTGAGCCTGGAATTTGCTAAGTTGAGTAGTTTGCCTGGCCAGCAGCCAGTAACCCTCCTGTCCCTGTGTCCTAGCACTGGAGTTCCAGGAGTGGCTTAGTTAGGGTTTCTATTGCTCTGAAGAGACACCATGACCACGTGGCTTACAGTTCAGAGGTTCAGTCCATCATCGTCATGGTGGGACTTGGTGATGTGCAGGCGGACGTGGTGCTGGAGAAGGAGCTGAGAGTCCTACACCTTGGTGATGTGCAGGCAGACGTGGTGCTGGAGGACAGTTCAGAGGTTCAGTCCATTATCGTCATGGTGGGACTTGGTGATGTGCAGGCAGACGTGGTGCTGGAGAAGGAGCTGAGAGTCCTACACCTTGCGCAGGCAGCAGGAAGTGAACTGAGACACTGGGCATGACTTGAGCACGTATATGACCTCAAAGCCAGCCTCCACAGTGACACACTTCTTCCAACAAGGCCACACCTATGCCACCAAAGCCACACCTTCTAATGGTGCCACTCCTTATGAGCTTATGGGGGCCAATGACACTCAAACTACCACGAGGAATGCGCTACTAAACCTGGCTTTGTAAGTGGGTGCTGGGGTCCTTGTGCTTAGGTGACAAGCACTTCACTGACAGTGCCATGTCCCTACCCCTGATATGTAGTGTCTTTTTTTTTTTTTTTTTTTTTTGGTTTTCCAAGACAGGCTTTCTCTGTGTGGCTTTGGAGCCTGTCATGGAACTCGCTTTGTAGACCAGGCTGGTCTCGAACTCACAGAGATCCGCCTGGCTCTGCCTCGCGAGTGCTGGGATTAAAGGCGTGCGCCACCACCGCCCGGCTGTAGTATCTTATTAACTATTTTAGTGTACAAAGCAATAGGTTTCATTATGATGTTTCATATATTTGTATCTTGTACTTTTCCTTTATCCACCCCACTACCCTCTCTTGCCCCCTTTCCTGCATCTGCTGTATAATTTTTCATGTGGCATTTTTTGCTTTAGTTTTCACTCCCCCATCAGGGTACTCACCACACCTGAGCCTCTGAATTCAGATTAGAGATGGCAAGTTCAGGACAGACTGCTGTCTCTTTAACTCCTGTCTTTTCCCTACTATACAGGGTAGCCTTCAGGTATGTGCAGACTAAATCTCAGATTTTTATCAGGAGAGTTCATGATTGCCATATGGGCATGCTACCTATATGTGACCTGCCCCACCTTCCCCACCAAGAAGGCCCGTCTACTACAGTAGATTTCATAGTCAGTCTGTCTATGATCTCCCAGTATTTACTTGAGCTAATCTTGTGGTCGGTGGGTTGTGACTCTGTTGGGGTTTGTCCCCTCCACCTTCACGCTGGGGATTGAACCTAGGGCCTTGAGTATACTGGGCAAGTGCCTACCGCTGACCTACAGCCGTCTTTTAGTTTGTGATAGACTCTTACTGAGTTGCCCATGCTGACCTTGAGTTCAGCCTGGAGTCAGATAGCCCTTGAACTTGGGATCCCACTGCCTCCACCATCCATGAAACTGGGATTATAGACCTTCTCTACCATGCCTAGCCTTATAGGCTTTTTATGAAAAGGGCCTTTGTATTATATTTATGTGCATTTTATAGCTTTTATAAAAAGAGTGTAGTGGCATACAATCAAAACCAATGAACCTGACCTTGTAGCCTGGGTTCTAATCTAAGCTGGTAAAACTATTTTTCTTTTATTTATTTTACTATTATTTAAAATTACATGTTTATTTTTATGCATGTGGATATTTTGCCTGCATGTGTACCATCTGCATACCTGGGGCCTGAGGAGGAAGAAGGAGGGCTGGGTCCCTGGAAGTGGAGTTGTTACAAACAAATGGTTGTGAGCTGCTATGCGGGTGCTGGGAGTTGAACTTGGGTCTTCTGAAAGAACAGTCAGTGCTCTTAATTGCTGAGCCACCTCTCTAAGGCCCCAGTGGTTTATTTTATTTGTCTATCTATGCATTTATTTATTTTGTTTTTTTTGTCTGTTTTATTCATATTTTTATTTCCTTGTGGTGCTAAGGATTGAACATAAAGCCTTTAATATGCTAGGTAAGTGATCTCTCCTATTGATAGACCCCAGACCCAGGGTACTACCTTCTCGAGGGGGCACTCCAAGAACCCAGACTGCGATCCAGTTGATGCAACAGCAAGAGGTTTATTGATGCGACTGTACAGTCAGGCAAACTCTGCTCCAGAGAGCAAGAGTCGCATCGTACTGTAGTCACATGGGTACTTTTAAAGGAAAAACCCACAGAAGCCATAAGATTACAATTCCCATACAATTTTGTTTCACAAGATCATGGTCTGATCACAGAATGGGTACAGTCACGTCCGCATGTACATTCTTCCCAAAACCTCAAGGGGGGGTATCAGGGCGGGAGTGGAGTTTACACAAAGGTCACAGTGGTCCTTCCTGGAATATTTGCAACTATCCCAGTCACAGTTGAGCACATCTCTTAACAGAAATCTCTTTACATTGTTACATTGTGGCAGGCGTGGTTGAGTAATGATTGAGTCAGCTTGCCCTTGGAACTAGATTTTTAGTTTCTCATTTCCTGGAGCTTGGGGGTGTAAGCCTGAAGGGTTAGGGTCTTTCACTATCTTGTTTGTTTTAGCAAGTGAGTATGACATAATTAATCTATAATTTTATAATTCAGTTAACATGTCCATTTTCTCTAAGTCTATTGCTTATGTATATTCTAACTGAAATCTAACTGAAATGTATTACTTTATTGAGTTACTTTAAATGACAGTAACATTTTTACCTAAATATTTTTCTTGTCATATACTGCTATATTTAATATGATATAGAGGCAGTAAAAATCCATATGATCTATTTTATTTAATTTTTAAAATTTTATTTTTTTTTTTATTCCTGTGTGTGTTATGTATGTGTGTATGTGTGTGTTCATGCCCATGGAAGTCAGAAGAGGGCATCAAATTCCCTGGAACTAGAGTTACAGATGGTTGTGAGCCGCCACATAGGTGCTGGGAACTGAACCCTAGTCCTCTGCTAGAGCAGCCAGTGCCTTGAGCCATCTCTCTGACTCCAATTCTTAAACAGGATGTTACTTTACTTAGTTAAACCTGTTTTTTATAACTCTTCCCTGGTTTTATTTCTTTTATATGTTGAACATTTCTTCTTTATAAGATTTAAATTGTGGGGCTGAGGACGTAGCTCCGTGGCAGAGCACTTACCTAGCACGTACACACCCTTGCTTTAGTCCTCAGAACTGCGGGGATAGAAATCGTTAAGATCCAACAAAAAGCCAGCCCACCAGCACGTGCTAAAGGACTCCAAGTCATTTGGTATTATAGTTAAGATGAACTGGGTTTTCTTTCTTTTCATTTAAGTGTCTATCGCCTTTCTTTGCAGAGTGAAAAGCTTTTGTTGTATGATACAGTCCAGAGTGAGCTTGAGGAGAAGATAAGAAGGCTTGAGGAGGACAGGCACAGCATCGACATCACCTCAGGTCAGGGCCGCCGCGTGACGGCGCTGTCCCCATGGAAATCCAGTGTCCTAGCCGGAGGGAAAGGGGAGGAGACTTCTAAAGAATGATCAGGCTGAGGTTGTCTGCAGAGATGTAGGAAGGACAGCGAAGGAAAAGGGACAGAAGTCTGACAGGAGCTACCGTGGCCTGTCCTGACGACAGTGGGTAACTGGTCCAGGGCGGAGAAAGGAAGCACTCCCTGATTATTAGATCAGGTCAGGAGGGAATGAGGCCATTTCAGGACGGGGACAGGACTAATGGAGTTTGACTGGGTTGGCCCACAGTCCGCTTTCGTGGCTTGCATTTGCTTCTCTGCTACAGTTGAGGCAGATTTGATGAGATCAGTGTGGGTGTTCCCTTGCTTGTGAGTTGTCTGTGGACCGCTGCCTAGTTCTTCTAAATCCATGTCCCCGTTTGGAAAAGAGCAGCCTCCTCAGGGCTGGCGAGGTGGCTCAGCGGGGGAAGGGGCTTGCCCCGAAGGCTGGCCGCCTGGGTTTGATCCCCAGCACCCTGTGGTGGAAAGAGAACCCACTCTCACAATCGCCCTCTGACTCCCACGTGTGCTGTGATGTGCAAGCATGTGCACACACACAGCACATATAATGAAATAAATAAATGTAAAGCAGTGAGAACAAACTACCTCTGTGTCTGGTTCCCTTGGAGTTTTGTATGTAAATAAGGTGGGTGCTGCTCCTTCTTCTGTGGTCACTGGAAATCAGCTCACACTTTGATTTGCTTGCAGAGCTATGGAATGATGAGCTGCAGTCCAGGAAAAAGAGGAAGGATCCCTTCAGCCCTGACAAAAAGAAGCCCGTAGTTGTTTCTGATATCCTTTCCCATGTTCTCTGGGGTCTCACCCGGTGCCGCCTCCCTCGCTTTGGCACACACCGATCTCACACGCCGATCGCACACACCAGTCTCACTTGGACTGTCCAGGAGCAAGCACACGCTGACTCAGAGTGACTGAAGCAGGAGATAGACTGCTGCCTTAGAGGCGGGGAGAAGAGGACTCAGCCCTGAAAACTGATAGTGGCCAGGCCACAGGACTGAGGGGGAACAGATGTTTATGATAGAGTTGATTAGTTTTCCCCGGTGCTTTTTGTTGATTTTGAGACCAGGTCTTGGATGTAGCCCAGGCTGGCCTTGAACCCTTAGTCCTCTTGCTTCGGTTCCCTGAGTCCTGGAATCACAGATGTGTGCACCACATTGCGCTCCAAAGTGTGTGATCTCTTCCCCTGCTGAGTTGACCTTGACCTCTCAACGTCCGTATATCGTGTATATGCTGCAGGATCTTGATATCCTTGAGGACTGGACGACGATCAGGAAGGTATGGTTAACAAATGGTGCCTCAGCGGAAGGATCCTTTGTGGTCTACCTTGAAGAGTTTGTTCATCAGCATCGGAAAATAGAGTTGGTGTCAATATGCTCTGCTTCGCAGTGGACTGTAGAGTATTTTAAGAATTAGAGACATGTCTGTGATTTGTATTTTTTCCCAGTAATAAAGTGACTAATAATTTATAAAAGAATATGAATTTACATGTTTACTTTGCTCTAGAGTATCTGAGCTCAGAGATTTGTCTGTTTCTGCCCAATAGAAGGCACTCAGTAAATACTTGTTGAATGAATAAATTGAACTTCGAGTGTCTTCTGTTCTGTTAATAACTATCAAGGCATAAATGGACCCAGATGCTTGTTTAAGAATGGAGTTATCTATCTTGCCATCTTTGTACTTATTCTTTATTACCATTTTTACTTTTTATTTTGCTCAGACTGCCCTAGAATTCACTTGTAGCCCTCAAAGTCTTTGAACGTGTGAGTCTCCTGCCTTGGCCTTCTTGGGATCTGGATTACAAGCCTGTGCCACCAGGTCTGGCTTGAGGCTTGCTTTCCTTATTAAAAATTTCCATTTTTATAAATCATCCAGAGAAAAGTTTTCATCTGTTAATAATAATACCCATGGGAGAAGGTGTTCTCTGTGGCTTTAGACATCAGCCTGGAGGCTGGGCGCACCTCAGTTCTAGTGTGCTTGCCTAGGGTGCTTGCCTAGCATGCACGATGCCTGGGGTTCTCCCCCAGCACCAGAAGAAACTGAGATCAGCTAATGTTTATGTTTTATTTTATTGTTGAACCAATCAAGAATGTTGTATATATTATAGATAGCAAAATGCATTTTCAGTCTGAACTCAGATTTCTCCCTCTCCCCCTCTTTTTCCTAAGGCGATGGCTACATTGGGTCCACACCGAGTTAAAACAGAACGTAAGTCATAAGTTGTGACATCCTCTCTGTGGAGAGCTGTTGAATCAGGTGGTTAAATGCCCCGTGTATTGAGGAGCTATACATCACTGGTTCCACTAATCAGCAAACTCTGTGACTGATATTACAAGGAAGTCTCCTGGTTCATGTAAAAGTTTGAAAGTTTCCAATGCTGTGTGTTTCTTCTTTCACTGTTAAGCCATATCATTCTTACTGATATTAGATCTGTAATTCAAGATACATTTACCAAGTGTGGGGCGTTTACCCACCACCCCCACAGCTTCCCAGAGTTTTCTTGAGTGCGAGCAGCAGGAAATATTAGATAGAAGGATTTATAGCGGAGAATTTTGCGGAGATAAACAGATAGAAAATAAAGGATAGCCTCGAGAGGGCCTGGAACCTATTCCAACGGGCCCCGACGGTCTCTGGCCCAGGGTTTTTATAGAGACGCCAAGGGGTGGAGCAAAAGACCTCCTCCCCCAGCACAGCCAAGTGCAGACCATCTCAGACACCTGCACTCAGGCCCGTGGTCCTGATCATCCTCTATTCGGACCTGCTGGGTAAAGCCACGAGGAACCCGAGAACGGGCTCCCACAACCAAGTCTTTTTTTTTTTTTTAATTGGCCCATTACTTCTTTAGGTGAAATTTTTGGAACTCATGAATTGGTCCCAGGAAGTCCAGGTTCTCTGGAGCTGTGTACTAAATTTCTTAGGAGTGTCTCCCCTGTATACCAGAGACGGAGGTTCTTGAAGGGACAGTGGGGAAAGAGACATGTGGAGGCTCCTGTAGTGCTGTGTCTGTCACTAGTAAGTTAGTACAGATGATGATGGTCTTTATGAATCCATGCGAAGATGGTGATTCTCTGAGAGCTGACAGCAGAGTGATGAGGGTGCAGCTGCGACATGATGATGTGATTTTGACATGTTTCCATAGGAACAACTTTATCTACCAATGCCAAACCATTTCTGAGGGTTGGAAATGCAAGTTCTGCTTAGGATCATTACAAATTCTGGGGACCTGTCATTATACATTAGGTTTTGCTTCTTTCCAAGTATGATATGCCTTCTAGGGGAGGAAATTTGAAAAGTAATTTTCAAAACTGGAAATAAGACAATTCATGTTTTCCAGGAGTTCTTAAAACTGGTGCTGGTAGTTAGTCTTCACGTGCCTGCTTCCTCCTCCCCCTCTTCTTCACTGGTCTTAGCCATCCACCTTTGTTCCTATTAGACAGTGATGCTAAAGGAAGAGAAACTCTTGTTTTACATTGTAGATTCCCCATGGAACAATATTTCCAGTGTTTTTTACACGCACATATGTACATGGATTACTGTTGTCTTTTAAAGTTTGGACAGTGTTTTTCTAACATGAGTTATTTAACTGATCCCGTTAGCACCTGTGAAACTGGAAAAACATCTGCACAGTGCTAGATCTGAAGAGGGAAGACTGTATTATGATGGTGAATGGTATATACGTGGCCAGACAATCTGCATTGATAAAAAAGATGAATGTCCTACAAGGTAAGAAGCTTCCTGTCACTTCACTGTTGCTGAGAATTGCTGTGTACACCTGTTGTCAGCCACCGTTTGCAGCCTCTTTGGGGGGGGGGGTGTTGTTTGTCATGTATCCTTAGCTCCCCTGGGTCCTTTTTCCTTGAGTCAGATCCAGCCGTGTGCACAATTATATACTAGACTTCATATTAGAGTTGAACACAGCACTAACGTAGTGGCTGTGCTTGGAATTATTTGTCCATGAAGTTATCCTGTTCGTTAATTCTTACAGTGTGATTAATTGTTAGGATCCTCATACAGTAACTTTCAAACCCGACAATTAAGAATTTTTGGCGGGCCTATTAATTCTGAACTCTTTTGGTCCCACTTCAGTTTTCTGGGTTAAACAACCATACCAGCCAGAAGTACAGCTTAGTTGTTAGCGTGCTTGCTGATTACGCACAGCTCTGGCTCCAGTCCCCAGTGCTACATGAACTGGGCAGGTGGAGAGCCTATTATCTCAGCACTGGGGAGGTGGAGACAGGAAGATCAGGAGTTCAAGGCCAACCTTAGCTGGGGTCTCTGCAAATACCAGGGCTGGCTGAGTAACAATCCATGTGAGGCAAGACAAAATCTAGTTCAACATGACTCAGTAGCCAGTGTTGGTTCAAACTTCTAGAGTCTTTAATTTTAGGCAAATTTAAATACAGTACGTCTGGAAAAGGTTTCCTGGTGTAACATAATCCTTTGTGCGCAAGGATGCATAATTACATGGAGACCTTCTCAAAGTACATGTTACTTCTTCCATGAAGGTGGGTTCTAAAGAGAGACTATGTATGTTATCTTAAGGGCCTAGGGGAAGATCGCTGTGGTCTTGGTCATACAGATAGCACAGAAGTCATCTAGACTGTTGGCCATCTCTGGTCCTGTGTGGGGGAGCCTGCTGGCCATACAGATGCCCAAGGATCACCTAGTCTATTAGCCACCTCCACTCCCAGCCTTCTGGGTGGAAAACTGTGTGTTTAACATTCCTGTTTTCCCTAGATATTATCTGTGAGCACAAGAATCTTTGCTTACACTTAGCTACATAGAGTTGGGATACAGAAGACTCTATTTCAGACAAAAAGTGTTAATTAAGGCAGGAAAGAAATGGAAAATCAAGAAAACTTTAAGAATACCTAGTGGGGCTGGAGAGATGGTTCAACTGGTGAGAGGGAGCTGCTCTCCTGGAGGACCCTTGGTTCCCAGCAGCACAGCTATTAGCTCCAGCTACAAGGAATCACGCGCCCTCTTCTGGCCTCTGTGAGCACTGCACACAGTTTGTGCACTGTGTAGCTAAAATATTCATGTACATAAAACAAACAAACAAAACCAGAAATAAACCATTAAAAAAGAGAACTTTGTAATTAAAGTATAACTTGGCAAATAGAAATTACTTTTTAAGTGTTAATTTAGATTTAAAATTTATATTATTCATGCAGCCTATAAATTATCTTGCTGTGGTCTTTTTGAAAATGTTAATGAATTATTGCTTTCATCCTTTAGGGTTAAATTCTCAGAGTATCAGCTTTCTAAGTAAGAAACACTCTTTTCTAGATAAGAACATTTGAGTTTAGTTTGATTTCTTATTTTGAAAGCTTAATTGGATTATGATTTCATATGTACATTTTTGGATTTCAAGAACATGCATAACAATTTTTCTCATTTAACTATTATAATGTCATTTTATTTGATATTCCAGGATCCTCTTGTTTTATTAGTTTTGAGACATTTTACTACTACTTAGCATTAAAGTGATTAAAAAGAGATAGCAGTGGAAGAGATAAACCTTTTGGAAATAGATTTTAAATCTCTTTTCTATGTAAAGATTAGCAGTGTTGAAAAGAATCAGTCCAGCAGATAGTCTAACACTGGAAATTGAGAGATTAGCAGGGAAAAGATTTCCTGTTGACAGTAGTGGAGGCTCCAATGCTACCTGAATGATGGCTTTAGGTCCACTGTCCTGGAGGACGGAGTGTGGATGGGGTAAGGAATGATGTGCTTTAGAACAGCCAGTGACTCACTTAACGAAAGAACATGTGCCACAGGGCATTTCAGCAGGTGTACAAGCACCATAGAGCACACTTACACACTTAGACAGTATAGGCCAGTCACATAATGCAGCCACTTGATGCAGCCAAGAGATGGGGTAAACCTGAGTTGTAAGATGCTTTACAGCAACCGTTTTTATTTGATTTAAGAAATAATTGGGAAGGAATATGTGATAAAATTATGACAGAGGGCTGAGGATGTAGCTCAGTGGTGGAGTGCTTGCCTCCCCTGCACAAACAAGGTCCAGGTGAGGATCTTCAGCCCTGGGGAAAAGGTTGATGCAGTAACAGAGTGTGACTCGTCTTTGTCAAGTGTTAGGCGCTGCATGTGATTGTGTGTACTCTGCTTTCATGTGATTGACAGCACGGTGGGTTCCTGTGCACCAGTGTCCTTACACACGCACACGCACACACGAAGAGCACGTTGTGCTGTAATGCTTTGACAGTGCAACCTAAGAACTTCTTAGCCTCGGGTTTTAGCTCACGGAGCTACCGTTGTATGTGCAGTCTGCTGCTGGTCAAGATGTCCCGTAGGAGCTTATCAGTTCATTCAGAACGTGAGTTGTACCCCAGACTCGGGGTTGGTGGTTGTCGGGCTCTTTTCTACCCTGTGCCCTGCTGGCAGTGCGGTGTCTGGCAAAGGTTAGTTCTGTATCTGAACTAGTGAGCCGTCGCGGCTTGTAGAGCGTGGAGCCGTGTTTCTATAGTAACAGCCAGGCCCAGGCAGAAGAAACGCAGGTTCGCGGCCAGCCTGGGAGATAGCTCTATAGCTCCAGGATGTCTTTAAAGAAAAGAGAAACAAACCCCATAATACTCAAATGAATGAAATGAACCACATTGTAATGCATTTATTTATTTATTTTCTTTTTTAGTGCTGTGATCACAACAATTAACCACGATGAAGTTTGGTTTAAGAGGCCGGACGGAAGCAAATCCAAGCTTTACATTTCACAGCTACAGAAAGGAAAATACTCCATTAAACACTCGTAATCACAGTTTAAGTGTTGTCCAAATCCACCTTGTTAGTGTTACCACGTGTGATGTGCCATGGGAGCCCAGAAAATGTATTCAGCAGCTGAATCTCTTCATCCAGTCACGAGAGAATGTGTCTTTTAGGTAGCACTCTAAGTAGACCCCATATTGGTAAGTCATTAAGAAAGCTAGTGATCAAATGGAATCACGACCATCCCATTTATTTGCCTCTTAGGACCAGTGGCCACCAGGTATATTTGGTAGGTATTTTTTCCCAGTTTGATTCATTTGGTGTTTTAATTATGTGAGTGTGTCTCATCTCTTAGTGAACTACAAACTGCAGTGCCTGCCGTTTGAAATTGCCCCCACCTTTGTCGCTCATTGTGTTTGTAAATAAGACTGATGAACTGTTTCCTGTACATGAGTTGTGTTAGTGCATAGTTTGAATCAGATGGAAATTTATACATAGGTCAGTGAGTATGTATATATGGCACCATCAGCTTGCTTAGAACTGGTGGCCCAGCTGTACAATCTTGTTTGACCCCAGATTAAGCTGTTGCCCTTGAGAAGTAAAGGGAGCACTTTTATAGACGAGATTTCCTTCGTCCTTGACGGTGGCGACCTCTTCTCCGGATCATATTTGCAGTTTATTAGTAGCCCTGTGGCAAGTGTGAACACGCTGCTGCCTGGGTTTATCGAGGCTGCTGGAGGGCAGGCGTCCCTGCCTGGTGCAGCTGACGCACAGTGTCAGCAGGAGGGCGGCGTCGGCGGTGGCGGCGCTGTGGCGCTTTCTGCACATGGATGGCTGTGCATTTGAAGAGTTT
Organism: Peromyscus maniculatus bairdii; assembly: GCF_049852395.1. Classification (NCBI taxonomy): domain Eukaryota; kingdom Metazoa; phylum Chordata; class Mammalia; order Rodentia; family Cricetidae; genus Peromyscus; species Peromyscus maniculatus. Next base: position 14,685,412 of record NC_134865.1, on the reverse strand, counting down.
AGGAAGCATTTTCCAGAGGCAAAACTAGATCCTAATTCTAATTTTATTGCTAGGGTGAAGTAGATGTGGACACTTCCTTTGAATCTAGCCCCCCCAAATTAGCATTTTAAAAAAATCTTCCATGTTTTTATAGTAAGGCCATTTGGTGCAATGTAGAAAATGTTGGCCTCCCTTCCCTTAGCCACATCCAGAATGAACTTCTAAAGCCTCTGGAAGCAGGTAGAAAATGGAAGCCTGCAGCCCGGCAGCCCCCATGGCTGTGGTGGGTGTTAGGTACAACCAAGCCAAGTATTCTGGTGGTCTCGTGCACTTTAATTTCTGTTACAATGGTGTTTAAGCGGACGAGGGAGATGGACTTATTAACACTCAGCGAAGGAGTCTCTGCATGATTCCGTTAGTTCCTTACGATTTTACCTCTGCAGACGCCCTGTGCAGGTCACTACTTCCCAGCTGCCAAATTGTACCGCGTTCGACTTTTGAATTCAGTGTCAGCAACATTGTGCTGCTCCGCTCTGATTCTGAGCCACCTTAGTGGCTGTACGTACTGTCGCAATCCAGGGGCGTTCGGCAGTGCGTGTACATATACATACATATATATATATATGATGTTTGATAAACATTTTTAATGAGATTTGTATTTTTAAATTGAGTGTGTAATAAAAAGAAGTGTTGGCGTGTCCTTCGTGGTACCGTGTGTCATTTCCTCCTGGGCAGGTGTTTATACCCTGCCCACTTGCCGGCGGACTTGAGCCCGTTGACATCAGTAGATCCACAGCGCTGTGCAGAAGGCCTCTGCTCGGCTACCCACAGCTGCGCCTCTGTGGGCCGTACGGAGGTGTTCAAGAACCCAAGTTGTACTTAACTAAACGCACACACAGGTGTGCTGTACCTTGACTCTGTTTGTCTCTCAATCTTACTGTGAAAACGTTCCTTTCTGTATCGTGCTTACTGCTCCACCGTCAGTATAAGATTGAGGTAAGCATGTGCCTGTCAGTGGTATGAATACCATAAGGTGTTTTATCACAGGCATTTCCCATCAGTCTTTGAGTCATGAGATTGAAGTTTGGGGAGTCACTGGGACCCTGCGGTGTGATGGCCCAGCTGCTGCCCTGCTGCCTTCACAGTCGTTGCTCCTGTCAGTTTCTGTCAAGGCTCCTTGCTCAGTTGAGCTCACCTTGCCCGTCATCTCACACTTAGGACCAAAGGTCCCAACAGTGTCCTCATTGGTGAAGTAGTGATCAGAAGTGAAACAAACGTTAATGGAGTGCACTTCATTTAGCCCCTTCCCTTTGCCTCCTATGGGTGGACTGGACACCGAGTGTTCTTGCTGGGCGTGGTGACACATTCCTGTCACCTTAGCGTGGGAGGCAGGGGCAGAAGGTCAGAAGTTCAAGGCCAGAGTTGGCTACATAGTTTGAGGCTGGCCTGGGCTCAAACAACTAGTCTGTTAGTTGTTTAAACCAACAAACTAAAAAATAAAGAAAACGAAAATCGTGTTTTGGTGTACACATTGTTACCTAGGATTTTACTTACAGAGCTGTTCATGTACCTTGCCTCTCGTTAGTAATTGTTTATTAGTAATTGTTTAAAAAGAATAGGGAAATTGGTTGTTGTTTCTAAGACTTTGCCTTTGTAAGTAAGTCTGTTATAAAGTAGAGGGATTTCTTAAGGCAAATGGGATTGAATAAGGGGTGAATGAATGCATTAGCTAGGATTGTTATCGTCTTTTGCCAAATTGGAATGTAAGCTATTGTATTTTGAAATTTGAAGAGATGTAAAAGTACTAAAAAGCACCAGAAAGTTCAGAGTAGAGGCAGAGAGGAGGTCTATTTCTTGTCTTTATGGATGGAGCTGCAGAGACCCATGCCTGGGGCACTGTGTGTGACCTGTGGGAAGTCTCCATTGTCACTGTGGGCCAGCATCTTGCCCTCAATAGCCTTTTTTAAAGATTTATTTTTAAAAATACTCTGTGTGTGTGTGAATGAGTCTGTGTGAGTGCATCTCACGTGTATTTGGGTGCTGGCCTTTAGAGCATTGGGCCCTTGGAGTTCCAGACATTTGTGAGCGCCAGATGAGAGAGCTGGGATCACACTTGGGTGCTCGGGAAGAGCAGCGAATGCCTTAAACATCACGTCCTCTCTCCCTGCCCCTTCTAGGTTCTTTCTAGACCATGTGTTTTGTCACTCTGACCAATTTACTGGATCAGGGTGGCCCCTGACTAGTGGAATAAAAAAAATAGTAATTTGAGTGCCTTCCATGTGTTACATTTCTGTTTAATGTATAGGCCGAAAGTCATTAATTTTTGAACATTCAAAACAAAGATGAATAAAAATGTAAGAATTCTACTACATATTTGTCTTGTGTTGGGATTTTTTGACCTTATATTTTTTTCTCCAAATAAGAAAGGTAAAATACCATGAACGTTTTGAAACTGTCTCAAATAGCTTATCTTTCAGGAAAACAGGTATGCGTTATGCTATGGAAAGCTACAATTTGTAAGTATGTAATTCTTTTCACCAAAAGTTGGAGCTTATGTTCCTTTTCCAGACACATTTGAAAGCAGAACCTTTGGAGTCCCCTTTCCTGCTCTGTCTTTTTGTTGCTAAAATAGGTTTGGGTGGGGTGACCTTGCCGGGAGGCTGCTCTAGGCCTCTGAGGAGAGGACTGCCATCGTTCTGGGTTAGATTAGAAACAGGCCAAGTGCTACCCTTTCCCCACTGCTATGAAATTATGTTCAACTGTGAGGGAAAATCCTTAGGCAGAGGCTCAACCTTACCTTCTTCACAGGGATATTGAGGGACACGTTCTCCTTCTTTTGTTTTTGAGGGGCTCTGCAGCTGGCATCTGTGGGGGTCCACGGTGAAGTGCGTGCATTGGAAGTCAGTTTGGATGGCAGAAAGTTACGGAAGTATGTCCGTGGGTCATTATACTTAAATAACCTGCTTTAAATTATTCATGAACCCTAGCAGTTTGTTTTGAGACAAGGTCTCACTATAGAGTCCTAGTCCAGAACTCTTTCGTAGAGCAGGATGGCTTCTGCCTCTTGAGACTCGAAGTCTTTTTATTTGAACCTTATACTCCGTGATGTTAAATTATATCTTGTGAGTATGTGTGTGTATAAAACAACAGTTACCCACTACACGAGAGTCACTATAACCTCGCTCAGGTCCAAAGTTTCTGTTGAGAGTTTTGGCCTTCTAGAGAGGAGAGCCCAGGACTTACACCACTCATCCTTCCCTTCCCTGAGAGCGTTTATGTTCTCTCCTTTGCTGTGCATTGTCCAAGGGAAGAGTCAGTTGAGGTCGTGGCCTGTGTTAAAACCACTGAGGAGAGAGGTTGCTTTGCAGTTCACTGCCTACTAGGAGCCTCCTCGACCTCCCTGGTTCTCTGTAACCTTTCTACCTCCATCCCCAGGCTTAGAAGATTTTCTGAGCTTCTGTCTTACATTTGTCTTTCAGTTAAGGAGGAAGGGACACAGAAGGCCTGTGTTCTATACTAGAGGAAATCTGTATTTTACTCTTCTGCATCCTTTTCTTTTGCAAGTGTATGTCTTGGTAACTGCTGTGGTTTGGGTGTCTGCCATGTCTCTTGTGGTTGAGGGCTTGGTCCACAGGGGGCGCTGTTGGGATGTGTTGGGACCTCTGGCAGGTGAGTTCTTAGTGAGAGGTCCTTAGGTCATTGGTGACACATCCTTGGGAGAGAGTTCTCGTGGAACTCCCTGGTGGTTCTTGTGAGGATTATTCTGAAAGTCTGCACTTGACTTTGCTTAGCTGCTTCCCCTTTGAGCTGTGAGTCTGCCCCTCCTTCTCTCACAGTCACGGGCTGCTGCCATCTGCCCTCACCAGAGGCCAGTCCAGGGGGACTGTCTAGTCTTGGACTTTGAACCTCCAAAATTGGGACCCAATTAAAACTGTTTTTAAAAGTAGCCTGTGTTAGGTGTTTCACCGTCACAGTGATGAATGTTTCACCAATGCGGTGACTTCCATTATTAGCCCCTGGAGACCCACCTTGTCCTTTTTCATGGCCACATAGTATCCACTGATTTTTGGAATAAAGTGGTACGACAGTGTGGGGTACCACACAATATGGCCAACATTTGAATTGTTCATTTCTTCCCACCTCCCCTCCCTTTTCTTAAACAAGTCTGAAGTGTAAAAAAATCTGTGAAGAGGACTGTTGTAGAAATACCCCATATCTTAAGTTAAATGGCTGGATTGCACGGGCAATTTATATTTACTAGATATTGCCAAAGTTTCCTGTAAATAAACGGTACCAGTTTATAATCCTACTAACGATATATAGGGATGCCCATTTCTCCTAATCACAGAGACACAGGTAATTTCCACTGTCTTCATTCAGTGTCAAAAAAACAAAACACAAAATTGGAAACCATAACAAAAAACCAGTAAGACTGAGAGGTGGGGGTAGGGAGGAGGAAAGCCCAAACAAAGCAATATAAGATGGAAAAATCTACAAAACTACCATTGAGTTTGTTTGTGTTGGCCACCTATTTCTGGGCATGGGGCCTATTAGGTGCAGTTTGTATACCCACTGAGATTTCTGCCTTAAGGTTTCTATTGCTGTGAAGAGACACCATGACCAAGTCAACTCTTATAAAGGAAAACATTTATTTGTGATGGCTGGCTTACAGTTCAGGGGTTGAGTCCATCATCATCATGGTGGTACATGCTGGTGTGCAGGCAGACGTGGGGCTGGAGAGGGAGCTGGTATTCTAATCTTGCAGGAAACAGGAAGTCTTCTAAAACACTGGGCAGTATCTTGAGCACATATGAGACCTCAAAGCCCGTCTCTTCCAACGCTTCCTCCGACAAGACCACACCTACTCTACAAGGCCACACCTCCTGATAGTTCCACTCCCTTTGGGGGTAATTTTCTTTCAAAGCACCACAGACTCCATTAGAATAAGCTAATTATCTTAGTTAACGTTCTATTCCAGGGAAGAGTCACCATGACCATGGCAACACTTATAAAGGAAAGCATTTAATTGATGCTTGCTTACAGTTTTAGAGGTTCAGTCCATTGTCATAACGGAGGGGATCGTGGCACACGCAGGCAGACATTCTGCTGGAGAAGTAGCTGAGAATTCTACATCTGGATCCACAGGCAGCAGGAAGAGAGAGCCACGGGACCCGACTGGCTTGGGCTTTTGAACTGGTTTGAACCTGTGAAGCCTCTGTGCTTCCACAGTCTCTGTGGGTTTATATGTGTGTCATATAAAGTGTTGTGTGTAGAAGGCCTTGTTTTTGTGGTGTATTCCATCCCTTCTGGCTCTTACAGTCTTTCTGCCTCCTCTTCCTCATACTTCCCTGAGCCCTAAGGGGAGTGGTTGATGAAGACATCCCCTTTAGGACTGAGTGTTCCAAGACTTCTCTCTCTCTCCCCACATTGTCTGGCTCTGGGTCTTTGAATTAGTTACCATCTTCTGCAGGAGGAAGCTTCTCTGATGATGGCTGAGCAAGACACTGATCTATGGGCATAGCAGAATGTCATTAGGAGTAATTTTGTTTCTGTGGTCCTTTAGTAGGACAATAAAATTTGCTTTTTTTTCTCCTGGGCATATCTCATCCTAGGATCTTGACCACCGAAGCAGTGTCAGGTATGGGTTCCACCTTGTAACGTGGGCCTTGCATCCAATCAGATTGTGGCTGGTTACTCCCATAATATTTGTACCACTGTTGCACCAACATCTCATACAGCCAGGTCACTGGTACAGATTGCAGTGTTTAGAGTTGGGTTGGTAGTTACCTTTTTCCTGTTGCTGTGCAAATTACCTTCCAGTACCACCGGTACTGGTCAGTAGGGGTGAAGGCTCTGGTTAGGCCCCAGCTCAACTTCTCAGTGTTCAGGGAGATGTGCAAGTGTTGGCTTCAGCAACAGGGACTTAGCATCAGTTTGTGGAGGGCAGCCATTATCCTTGGCAATAGACTGAGTTATATGGGGGTTTCCATGGGGTCCCTTGGGCCTACAGCTTGATTAGATTTAATCCATTTTTGGCACTGGAAGTTTCACTTGGTGAAAGATGTCTAGTTGGAGCATTCTCTCCCCCATAACTTGATGACTCCGTTTATATTTCTTTCACATGTGTATATATTTTAAGAAGCTCCTACAGTAGTAGGTTTCCATGTGACCCCTCAAAGTGCCCGCAGTGTTAGTTGTTCCCCATGTGTTCCCTCCCTCTTCCTGTTTAATCCTCTCATTCCGTCTTCACCCCTTGTCTCCCCATTACTATGCATTCTATTTCCCCTTCCTTGGGGGATCCTCCCTTCATACCTAGTCCCTTAGCCTGTATGTAAATTTTGTGGTTATATGAATTGTAGCATGCCTATCAAAAACTTAAAAGCTAATGTACATATGTAATACATACATACAAAACATACATACATACATACAAAATTTGTCATTTTGGGCTTGGGTTGCATCGCTCAGGATGATTTTTTTATCTAGTTCCATCCATTTACCTGTGAATTTCGTTTTTAACAACTGAATAATGTTCCATTGTGTAAACGTACCACATTTTTATTACCCAGGCATCTGTTGATGGATGTCTAGGCTGCTTCCAATTTCTGGCTGTTATGAATAGCACAGCAATGAAAATGGATGAGCAAGTGTCTCTGCAGTAGAATATGGAGTCCTTTGGGTGTATGTTCCATATATTACAAGCATTCTCTAACGTCCATTCCATCTAAGGCCCTGTTTCCTGATGAGGTGGACATGGAGCCCTTCTTTGGGCTCCTTCACTAACTGAGGAAAGAGAATCAGTGTACCTCTGATGTCGAAGCTGGGGCAATAACAGTTGAGAATGGTAGGCAGGGTTTTCTCCCGTGGAAAGAGCTGAGAGATTAACAGTTCCTTGGCACTGAACTTGCTGGTATCAGCTGACTTCACTCAAGGCTTCCTTGTGTTACAGAAACTTCCGGAGAGCTTGCCTCTTTCTAAATTATCTTCAGTCAGTCACATTCTTGAAGCATGTGACAAACTCTAAATCTTCATATTCTATTGATTTCTATCAGAGAGAGAGAGAGAGAGAGAGAGAGAGAGAGAGAGAGAGAGAGAGAGAGAGAGAGAGCAGTGTCCAAGTAAGTACTACCTGGTCCTCATTGCTGGGCCCTGCATTCTCTTACAGAGCATCAGCAATCAACGTCATCACGACACCAACATCTGGCCAGGCCGCTCTGACGGGGGTGAAGAGGAGAAAAACCCTCTCTCCGTGCCCATGAGCTCGTCTGACTGTAGACATACAGAAGGTCGATCTGTAAACCACAAGAGGCCAAGCGTTCCCTCTTGTAGCTGTATGGGTGCTTTACTGATGGTTTTTTAAATTTTGTTCATCTGGGTCTATCAACGGTATTAACGTGCCCAAATCACAGTGTTCCATGCACTCCTGTGAGCATCTTTTCCAGGACAGAGCCCCCTTCCTGGAACCCTACTGCAGGTCTGACAGAAGCTCATGCCCCGTGAATCCTTGCTAAGGCTGCCCTACTCAGACACCTGCTGTTCCTCATGGTGTGCTCACAGCCAGTGGTGTATGTGAGAAGTCCAGCTTGGCCGACCTAAGGGAGTTCCTGCTGACCTTTGCTTGGGGACCATCAATATGGAAAACATCGATTTCTATCTTTTTAAGATTTTATCTTTATTTATGTGCATATGTGTGATGGTGTGTATGCGAGTGTCTGTGGAATCTAGAGAGCATAGGAACTCTTGCAACTGGAATTACAAGGGCTTGTGAGCCGTTCAGTGTGGGTGCTGGGAACAAAACAGGAAGTGGTCTTAATCTCTGAGCCATCTCTCCAGCCATTGCTACATGGGACATTTAGGACAGTTGAATTATCTTTTGTTGTTTTAAAACATTTTAATTTAAGATCAACCTTGTGTGTGCCTGTGCATGTGTGTGTACACGCCACAGCACACATATGCAGGTCAGAGGGTAGCTTTGTGGATTGGTTCTCTCGTCCCACCATTTGGGTTCTAGGGATAGAACTCAGGTCATCAGGCTTGTGTGGCAAGCACCTTCACACTCTGAGCCATCCTGCTGGCCCCCTTTTGATTCTTTTGGGACAGGATTTCCTGAAGTCCGGGACAACCTTGGCTCCCAATCCTTTTTTGATTTTAGAGTTCTGGGAGTGCAGACATGTGCCACAGTGCCTGGCCTTAAACTAGTTCTGAGAATTATTCAATAGACCTAGAATTGAAAGATATTTGTATTTGGGGCAGGGTTGTGGCTGCTTCCACTATATCATCGCCATTAGGATGACTGATCAAAGAGACTTCCGTTTTCATTTCCAATTACATGTTAGTGAATGACTCACATTAGAGACAAAGACAAGACAGAAGGGCCTATCCCAAGACACGTGCTGCAGGCTAATTTAAATCGTATTCTTCTTTTTAAAACAATAATAATATTTCAACTATACTACCTAGGGAAATTTTATAAAAGCTCTAGTTCCCGTGCATTTGATTAAAACCTGAAGGTGGCAGCAAACTCCTGCAAGACACGTGTGCTTAGTTTAGAATTTGGACTTTTCCTTTTAATTATTCCAAATCTTATAATGAGGCTAACGTTGAGTTTAATCCTGTTGCATACTAATTAAGGGATATTCAGGAAGATGATGAAGTTCTACACAAGGATTATATTTTATTACTGTTTACTAACTGAAAAGAAAGTACCATGTTAAAGGCTTAGGGAAGTTGCAACCAATTATATGCTTTAGAGTTACTATAGAAACAAAGTATTAAGTTAAACAAAGAAACAGAACTTTCACACAGACCAGAGTACTTTGAAGGGATGTGGCAGGAATATAGTTTATATTTGTCCATTGATTCTCTGGCGGGTTTTTGCTCCACATGTCCCTGGTTTCATCTGTGAAATTATTGAAATAAATATGCTTTTAAAAATAAACTTTTAATAAAATCCATATATATATATATATATATATATATATATATATATATATATATATATATTTGCTTTTCGAGACAGGTTTTCTCTGTGTAGTTTTGGTGCCTTTCCTGGATCTTGCTCTGTAGACCAGGCTGGCCTTGAACTCACAGAGATCCACCATATGTTTTTTTTTAAACTTAATCATCTGGTTATCATCAGTAGATTCTCTAACGCAGTGGTTCTCACCTCCCTGACACTGCGGTCCTTTAATACAGTTCCTCATATTGTGGTGACCCCAACCCTGTGTCTCATCGCTACCTCTTAACTATAATTTTTGCTACTGTTATGAATTGTAATGTAAATATCTGATGTTCAGGATATCTGATTTGTGACCCCTGTGTAAAGGTCATCTGACCCCAAGGGGTTGTGACTCACTAGACTATTGTTTATCAGGAGCATCATTATCTTTGTTTTCTTCTTTGAGACAGGCAGGATCTTACCCTGTAGTTCAGTCTGACCTTGAGCTCCCAATCCTCCTGACTCAGCCTTCTGAGGGCATTGAAGATGTGTGCTATCACACCCAGACCTGGCTGATAATATAGGAATTTTACATATAGCAAATTAATAATTATTAATTTATATTGGAAAATGAACTATTTCATAGTCGTCCCCCCCGCCCCCAAGACAGGGTTTCTCTGTGTAATAGCTCTGGCTGTTCTGGAACTCGAACTAACAGAGTCCCATCTGCCTCTGCCTCCCGAGTACTGAGAAAAAAGGCGTGTGCCACCACTCCTGGGCTATTTCATAGCGTTTTAAAAATCTGTCAGAACTGGGATGTAATACAGTGCCTTTCACATGCTAAGTGAGTGCTTTCTCACTGGGCTGCACCCCAAGCCCCATTCATCTTTTGCATAAAGATCTAGATTAGATTCCCCCCCCCCTTAAATTCTTATGGAATAAACATTATCATTGACTTATTTAGTAGTATCAGAGTGATGGGAAGGTTTTAGTGAGCTCAATATATAGGCGTAAGATTATTAGAATTTTAAAAGTTAGGGAAAACAGGCTTTCTAGAATTTTTCTAGATAAAGTTATGTGCTATAGATATATGTAAATAAAGTAGCTTTATATTTTGCATTACATTATTTAAGTAATGCACATGTGTGGAGGTCAGAGGACAACTTGCGGGAGTGTGTTCCCTCCTTCCACGGCATGGGTGCCAGGGACTGAACTTAAGTCATCAGACATGACAGCAAGTGCTTTTACCTGCCAAGTCATCCTGCCAGCCCCCGGAGTAGCTTTGCTGAAAGAGAAGGGACGATGGTATTTTAAACTACCTTCTTTATGGCTAGGCTCACACAGGAATAGTTCAGTAATTGCTAATTCAAATGATCTGATTTTTCAAGATACTGTTTACCACTCCATTTGATTTCATATAATTTACTTATTTTGTGTGGTGTGTGTGGTGCATGCGCATGTATGTATATATGTGTGGTGTGTGTGGTGCATGCGCATGTATGTTGTATATATGTGTGGAGGTTAGAGGAAGATCCATGGGATTCTGTTATTTCTTTCCACCGTTTGGCTCCAGAGACCAAACTCAGCTCATCAGGCTTGGCAGCAAGTGCCTTACTCACCAAGCTAGTCCAGCAGCCCCCTTAATTCTCTTTTAAATACGTTCACAGAGCAGTAGTAAACTACACTATGAAACATGGCAAATATAAACTTAAGTTAATTCCAGGAATCGGGACTGGAGAGATGGCTCTGTGGTTAAGAGCACTGGCTGCTCTGCTGGGAAGACCTGGTTCGGTTCTCATCACCCACATGGCAGCTCACAACTGTCTGTTTCTGGTGCTAGGGAATCCAACTTCCTCTTCCGGCCTCTGGGGGCACTGCACACACTTGGTGCATAGACCTGTTTGCAGGCAAAACACCTAAACACACCAAATAAGTCTTTGAACAAATTGCAGGGTATAATTGTCATTCTCTCTCATAGTCCTGATTCTTAGGTGGTAGAGGTGGGAGACAGTGCCTGAGAGAGGATTGCCCTGCACCTGCTCAGTTTGACCAAGGAAACGGGTTGATGGGTTGGCATGTACCTCAGTGGCTGAGTGCTTGTCCACACCAACACGTAAATTATACTTATTCTGGAAATACAACTGTATCTAATACAAAATTTCAAAGCAATTATTTTTCACCTCACAACTTTCCTAGTAGTTGTAAGTAGCTGGTCTGTTCATTTTCACATTGTATAGATTTGTCTGTTGTGTGTGAAAACATAAGCTTAAAAAGGATCTTTTTAAACTTCAGATTTTTCTAATTTAGAGTTATCTTAACTTATGGAGCTTGAATTTCACTTTGTCAATTGGAGCACATAATGGTAGGTGCAGTATAACCATGTGTGAACTATATAAACTCTGTGTACCAGGGAATTCCGCAGGTTTTCTTTTTCTTTCTTTTTCTGCAGTGGCTAACAGTGGTTGCCAGCAGAGGGCACTTTGGGGTCTTATGTTACAATTCCAGGTGGTTCGAGAACAGACTATTTGTTTACACAGTCATATCTGACATCTCCTAATTTCCTGGATTCAGTTTGCAAACCCTGGGACTGAGGAGGGATCAGTCACGGTAGAAACCCTTGACACTTGTCAGCTCAGTGGTGGGGATGAAGGCGAGAGGTGTTCCTGGATGAGTAGGTGTGAGGGGCTGGGAACTTCCTGAACTTTCTCACCTTTCAGCCCATCCCTAGTGCCCGATGTTCTCCCCTAGGTATCTGTAATGGAGTCCCGGGATAGATGCGTTTGTTTTTAGAGGTCTGACGTAGTAGACAGGATGTAAACCCTAAGATGAGGCCACGACATCACTGCTAAGAAAGCCTTCTGGGTGAACAAGGGCAGTGCTTTCAAACTGTTTGGTCCCCATGTCCTTATAAATACACCTTTACTCGGACATGCGTGCACCACACACACATTGAACAGAATTCTCTCATGCTATGTTTCTCCTTGTTCTGTTTGTCGTCTCTCCAAAGGAACAGAACTTGTAGAATGAATTTTTGCTTTTGCAGGCAAAAGGCAAAGTTTCTTTCTTCCATGTCCTTTCACAGGACCTGACACTGAGTATGGCCCGATTTAGGGTCTGTCTTCCTGCTTTAAATAACTGGACTAAGAAAAGCCCTCGCAGGAGTGCCCAGCATCTTGGGTTTTAATTGATCCCAGATGTAGTCAGGTTAACTAAGATTATACATCACACTTACAATGTGTGATAAAGGTATGTATAATTTAAAAATGGTCAAATGAAATGTAGAGATCGGATTAAGCTGAATGTGGTGGCTCATGCCTATAATCCTGGCCCTTGGGATGCCGAGGCAGGAACATCAATAGTTCAAGGCCAGCCTGTGTTATAATATAAGAATCTAATAAACAACAAACAAATAAATAAAAACAAAAATAAAAAGAAAATGAATTTAACTATAAAATATATGTTATAATATATTTAATCATGTAAGTTTTTTTTAAAAGAATTATATTTAATTTTGTTGCCTACAAGAGGATGAGTTTCTGGTGACTAACATGACCAAGAGAGACTTTCAGATCAGGACATGTGAATACTGTTAGCTATATGGCTGAGACCAACTGGTAGATGGGAGCTGCGCTGTATTCTTTTAGAAATAACATCAGTCTTAAATGATAACACATTGTTTTGTAGTCTGTAACTATAACTTCAGTGTGAGGTGCTATTTCCTGTTAAATCTCTGTCAGTTTTTCAAAAATTACTTTTGCGATAACAGTGTAAAGCAAACCATGCTATGATCTATTAGGAGGACATCATCTGATTCGGCCAAGAAACTGCTCATATTGCTGATGAGTGAGCTTTCTGACACAGATGCTGACTGATTATTATTATTATTATTATTATTATTATTATTTTGTTAATGAAAGTTGAAACAAGATAAGCAGGCCATGGGTGCTGGAGAGATATCTCATTGGTGGGAGCACTTACTGCTCTTCCAGAGGACCCAAGTTCAATTCCTAGTACTTACATTGGCAGCTCCTAATTGCTTATAACTTCAGCTCCAGGGTATTTGACACCCTCTTCTGGACCAATCATACATGCACACCCCACCCCCTGTTTATACATGATTTCAAAAGTAGAATAAATCTTATAAAGATGAGCAGTTCACTCATTTGTCAGTGGTGTAGGAACTTTGATGAATTGGATAATAGCTTTCAAACATTTCCTTACTTGGGGGATGCTACTTATAATAGCTACAGCACAATGCACTTCCAAGTTTAATCATCTTTGTTAATGTTGCCTTCAAATCTTTAAGACTGCCGTGAAAAACAAAAACTTTAGTCTGGATGTCTGGCCTTCACTGACCTCGTCAGTGTAGACAGTTCCAGTGTGGGTGGTTTGAGGCTACTGACAGGATGTTGCTGGATATGGAGTGGGAAAGAGAAGCATAAGAACTGGGCACACTTGATGCCTGTTGTGCCCAAGTCATGAGCCCCCCCCCCCAAGATCACCAGGAGTCCAAATTCATATGCAAAAACAAAGAGCCTTTATTGCAAGCTTAAGCTTGGGCTTCCCGTCCATGCTTACACAGCAGTTGGATCAGAGAGAGCGTTGAGCTCAGTTATGGTTATGGCAGGGTTTTTAAGGAGTACAGGATGGAGGGTAGGGGAATTCCAGATTCAGATGGGGGTTGAACTCCTGATTGGGCAGGAGTGAGGTAACAAAAGTCTTGTTAAAGAGATATTGGTATTGGCGTTGCTGCAAGGAAATTGGCAACTTATATACAAGTGATATAAGCTATCCTTTATGTTCTAGAGCATTTAGTACTTGTTTGTCTCAATTCTGATTGGTCCCCCGCAGGGTACAGTCTGTGGTTCTTCTTTGTTATTGTAACGGTGAGGCCTAGTCTCAGAATAGTTAGTCTGCAGCCTCTCATGGCTGCACTAATGTTGTTAGGCCTCTTCATTGCCAATACTCAGGAGGATTCAGCAGGAGCTCAGGTTCAATGTCTCCCTGACTGACAGAGTAAGAACCTGTACTCAGCAACAGCAAATGAGGAGATGCATATTACTACACCATTTTTCCAGACATACATATGTATATGTATATATATATATATAATATGAATATATATTATATATTCAAGGTGTAGATAGTAATATGTAGTAAAAATAATTAAGCAATGACAATTTTGGCTATATTTTCTTTGCTGTTAATATAGTTTATTTAATTGTAAGTCTCTATAACTTTAATAGCAAATTAACAACCAGTTTGCAAAGTTCCTGAAATATTGCTCTCCTGCAGTGATGTGAGGTGACTTTTGCACACCACTGATGGAGAGAGAGAATGATGTGTATGTTGCTTAGTGGCTCTGACAGGCAAAGAGTATAACTATCAAGAATAGGGAGAATATTAGTAATGCTATTGGAGATGTGAAATTAAAACAAGTGGGTAATCAAGGAATGTATTATCCTGTCATCCTCTTTGAAAGCCAAAATTCTCCTATGGCTGAAAGGAGAAAAGGGTAACAGAAAGGAGAAGAGAATACACAAAGACTTTTGCTGAAATTGGAATTACCCAGATAGGTGCATCAGGTATTTAAGTGTGTTTCTATATTCTGCCCACTGGATGGTCCTGAAAACCACCATCATTTCAGTAGTGATGAGCATTGTCTGTGCCCAGCCTTTCCCAAAACAAACCACACTAGCATTAAGAAATGGCTTCTAATCAAAGATCGAATCCAGAGCATTGTATGTCAGGCTGAGGTTGTGTGTGAAGTCCTAGTTAAGATCTCAGAAGAAACCCATAGTGCCTCATGGAACTCTTCTGCAGAGCTTGAGGACTTGGTTCTTAGGAAGTTCAGCAGAAGCCTAAAGTGGGAAGGCTTAGCTTCTGAGATTCTGGACTTGGCTTTGTCTACTGGATGACTCCTATTAAGGCTCTTAAGAGTTCAACAAAAGGGCTAGAGAGATGGCTCAGTGGTCTTTCAGAGGACCCAGGTTCAATTCTCAGCACCTATATAGCAGCTCACAACTGTCTGTAATTACAGTTCCAGGACTAACACCCTCATACAGACAGACCTACAGGTAGGCAAAACACTAATGAACTTTAAAATAAATTATATATTAAAAAAAGAGTTCAACAAAAATTTAGTATCATTTTACTGGGAAGATTGCCCCAGCTTGTACTAGAAGAGATAGAGATGGTGCCAGAGGACGAGACACTATTGCATTCCAACTTCGAGGATAAGATCAAGCCAAGGGAACTGCAAGCAGGGGCTCCTGTGTGGAGAGAGGATCCTGAAGCAGAAGGAAAAACTCACTCTCAGAGATTGAAGCCAAGAGTGAAAGCTTATTCCCAGGCAGGAGAGGGCCTGAATCCTGATTATAAAAAACATCCAGTGCTGCTCTGCTGGACTTCAGATTGCTGTAGGACCAAACACTGCCACGTACACACTGTCCTTTCTTTCTTTCTTTCTTTCTTGGTATACCTACTCTACCATTGTAGTTTAGGTGTGTGACTTACAGCGTTTCAACTTTGATGGAGCAATGTGACATATACTAACATTATTATTATTATTATTATTATTATTATTATTATTATTATTACTGTGTGTATGTGTAGGTCACAGGACAACACTGTTATTTCCTTCCACCCTGTTTTTGAGGCAAAGTCCCTCTTATTGTTTCTGTTTGCACCACATACTTTAGGCTAGTTGCCTGTGAGCTTCTGGACGATCCTCTGGTCTCTATTTCCCATTTCACAGCAGCAGTGCTGGGATTGCAGATGTTGCCTCAGAATGTCTGGCTTTTTCTCATGGATGTCACCTGCTGAGCCTTCTCATAGGCCTCAGTAACTGCTCTTCCAAATTTGAATTTTGGCTTTTTTCCTGGGCTGGTTATACAACTTGGTAATTTCTCTCTTGATGCTGAGTAGCAACAGCAAGCTTCAGTTCTCAGTCAGCCATGCAATCATGAGGATGGAGGGTATTTTCTAGTGTGCTGAGTTGCTAGTGTTTTGTGTTTTGTCTTCTGTCACATCTGTGTATGTGACATAGTCAACACTTCATTATAAAATCACTCTCCTGTTTTTGGGAGTCTTTGGGACAATGCAAACATGCTCTGAACATGTTTAAGGCAGGTTAGGCCAAGTCACAGTGTTCAGTAGGTCAGGTGTCCTAATGCATTTTCAGTCTCATGACAGTTTCTGTTGATGATGAGCTCACGGGGATAAAATGGTCTTGTCAGTCAAGTACTATCCGTACAATATCACATGAAGGATACTGACTTGCCCATCACCACAGGAGCTCTCAGACTGTCTTGTTTGTTTTTTTGAGACAGGGTTTCTCTGTGTAGCCCTGGCTGTCCTGGAACTCACTCTGTAGATGAGGCTGGCCTTGAACTCAGAGATCTGCCTGCCTCTGCCTCCCAAGTGCTAGGATTAAAGGTGTGTACCACGACCGCCTGGCATTTAGATTGCCTTTAAAGAGCTTCTCTATCTCCCCCACCTTAAATCTTACCACCTCCTTTACCTTTCATAAATACTGATCTGTTTTCCATTTCTGTAATATTTTATTTAAAAATTGTTTTGTAAGTGGGATTATTTAATGTGTAACTTTTGGAAATTAGCTGTTGTTTTTTTGTTTTTTGTTTTCTTACTCTTTGTCTCTTTTGAGGAGCCTGCCACCCAGCTCCCACATAAATCACACAGGGAGGCTTATTCTTAATTATAAATGTCCGGCTTTAGCTTGGCTTGTGTTTTGCCAGCTTTCTTTAACTTATCCAGCCTACCTTTTGCCTTTGGGCTTTTCCCTGTTCTCTTACTTCTGTAAATCTTACTCTTACTCCATGGCTTGCTGTGTAGCTGGGCACCTGGCTCCTGGAGTCTTCCTCCTTTTCCAGCTACTTCTTCATTCTTTTTTCCTCCAGATTTCTCTTGCTATTTATCCTCTCTGCCTGCCAGTCCTGTCTATTTCTCTCTCCTGCCTTGCCATTGGCCATTCAGCTTTTTCTTAGACCATCAGGTGTCTTTGACAGGCACAGTAACACAGCTTCACAGAGTTAAACAAAGGCAACATAAACAAAAGTAACACACCTTAAAACAATATTCCCCAACAATTAGCTTTCTTCACTCAGCCTAGCTCTCTGGATATACATCCAGATTGTTGTCTGTATCAATAGCTTCGTTTTTAGAGCTGATACAGATAACTCACAGTTAAAACTTTTTTAACCCTTTTTTTAATCCAACTTTTGTTGCTGGAGGGCTTCTCTCCAGGTTCCCCAAGCCCCGCAGTCCCACAATCTACATATAAAATAATCACTCAGATGCTTATATCACTTATAAACTGTATGGCCGTGGCAGGCTTCTTGCTAACTGTTCTTTTATCTTAAATTAACCCATTTTTATAAATCTATACCTTGCCACATGGCTGGTGGCTTACCGGCGTCTTCACATGCTGCTTCTCTTGGTGGTGGCTGCAGTCTCTCCCTCCTTCTTCCTGTTTCCCCAATTCTCCTCTCTCTTTGTCCCGCCTATACTTCCTGCCTGGTCACTGGCCATCAGTGTTTTATTTATATAGAGTGATATCCACAGCAAACGTTTGTTAGCTATTATGAATGAAACTGCTATAAATATTAATGTCCAGGTTTTTAATAAATACAAATCTTTTTTTCTCTGTAATGAATGTCTAGGCCTAGAGTCATTGGGTTACTTGGTAGTTGAATAGTTGGCTTTTAATGTAATCGCCAACTAGTTTTTCAGAGTGGCTGGCTGTTGCTCACACATTCACTTCTAATGTATGAATGGTCCAGTTACTACACATTTCCTTGATGTCCTCTCTCTCTTTTTGACACTCTTTCTTTGAGGCACACAGGGTCTTAGTATGTAGCCCACACTGGTCTCAAACTCATTATCCTCCTGCCTCAGTTTCATAAGTGCTGGGTAACAAGTATGTGCCATTATGTTTACCTATGCTCCTATTTTAACTTAAACTATTCAGATAGACATGTAGAGATACACAATTATCACTTTAGCTTGCATGTCCCTGACTGATGATACTGGGAAGATGTTTTCATGAACCTATCTATGTTTTGTAAAATGTCTCCTTTTTTGTTATTGCTCACTTAATTAAAAATTTTTTATTTATTCTTTTCTCATATAATAAATACATCTTGACCACGGTTTCCCCTCCCTCCACTCTTCCCAGTCCTCCTGTCCCCAGATCCTCCTGCCTCCAGAAAAGAGCAGGCCTCCCAGGGAGATCAACCCAACACAGCACAAGATACAGTAAGACCAGCCACAAACCCCCACGTTAAGGCTGGGCGAGACAATGCAGTAGGAAGAAAAGGGTCCCAAAAGCAGGCAAAAGAGTTAGAGACACCCCAAGACCTACTGTCAGGAATCGCTCCAAAGCACCAATCCAACAACCACAACATGTATGCAGAGGACCTATTGTAGACCCATGCAGGCTCCACAAATGCCACTTGTCTCTGGGAGCCCCATGAGCTCTGCTTAGTTGCCCTCCTGGTGTCTTCAACCCCTCTGGCTCCCACAATTCCTTTCCCCCCTCTTCTGCAGGGTTTCCAAGCTCCAAGGGGAGGGACCTGATGGAGACCTCCAACTTGGGCTTTCTTTCTGACTAATATTTGACTGTGGGTCTCTGCATCTGTTGTCCTCAGCTGCTGAAGGCAGCCTCTCTGATGCTGACGGGACTAGCCACTGATCTATGAGTATAGCAGAACATTATAAGGAATCATTTCATTGATTTTTTTTGAGTCTGTTGTGTTTGTCATTTAATTTTTTTACTCTTGAATTTTGACATTTCTTTCACAATGTAGTTTTTTAGGGTTTTTGATATATTTTAAAAAGTTATTAAATTATAATTACATCATTTCCCCCTTTCTTTCTATACAACTCCTATGTCCTCCTCCCTATTTCCTCTCAAATCCATTGTTTCTTTTCATATAATTATTATTATTACAATTTTATGTATACATGAGTAAATACAAATACATAAATGCGGGCCGGGCGGTGGTGGCGCACGCCTTTAATCCCAGCACTCGGGAGGCAGAGCCAGGCGGATCGCTGTGAGTTTGAGGCCAGCCTGGGCTACCAAGTGAGCTCCAGGAAAGGCGCAAAGCTACACAGAGAAACCCTGTCTCGAAAAAACCAAAAAAAAAAAAAAAAAAAAAAACAAAAAAAAAAAAAAACAAATACATAAATGCAGCCTGCTGACTGTATTTAGTGTTGCATATGTGTGTGTGTGTGTGTGTGTGTGTGTGTGTGTGCTGTGCTAATTCCCAAATAACCACTCAGAGGCTTAATATTACTTATAAATGCTCAGCCAATAGCTCAGGCTTGTTACTAGCTAACTCTTACACTTAAATTAACCCATATTTCTTATCTATGCTTTGCCACATGGCTCATGGCTTATTACCTAATTTTTCTACACACCCTGCTTCTTCTGTGGCTAGCTGGCATCTTCTCTGACTCCAACCTTCCTCATCCCATTGTTCTCAGTTTGGCTTCCTGCCTAACTTTATCTTGTTCAGCTTTTGGCCAGTGAGCTTTTTTTTTTTATTAAGCCTATCATAGCAGCATATATTCACACAGTGTACAGAAGGATTATTCCACAGCATGTGTGTTTAAGGCTGACTACTTGGTACTTGATACTTGATAACTATTTAGGGTGCTCATCCTTAGGGAAGACTGATTCTTCCTTTTCAGCAGTCAATAATTGCCTGTAGTTATTCATCTGGGGTGGGGTTCAGTGAGACTTCACTCATCCATATTGGCATGTTAACTGGTGTCATCATTGTCTAGGTATTGTTGAGATTTCATGTACCTTCCTTGTCATATCTTGAAGGTGCAGCTCACAGCAGATGTTCTTGTCATCTGTCTCTTACAGTCTTTCTGTCTCATCTTCCTCCAAGTTCTCCAAGCTTTAGATGTCTGGATTGTGCTGTAGACATATCACCTGGGACTGGACACCCCCACAGTCAGTGGTTCTCGGCATCTTGACCAGTTGTGGAGTTCTGTAATGGTCTCTTTCTGTTGCAAAGAGAAGCTTCTTTGGTGAGGGGTGGAAGCTACATTTGTGTATGGGAATAAGGACAGGTTGTTTAGAATGCACTTAGGAATTATACTGGTTTAGACTGGGAGTGGAAGGTTCTCCTCTAGAGTCTGCGACCTCACTAATCATGGCTAGTTTTCTAGCACCAGGCATGGTTTCTCCCCTGTTGAGCCAGCCTTAAATCCAATTAGGTGTTTGTTACTGGCAATAAGCAAACAAATAAAACAAAACAAAAACAAACAAACAAAAAACAAAACAAAACAACAAACAAGTATTTATTCTTTCTGTGTCGCTTGCCTTTCCTACCTGAGCAGCGTTTACATAGAATCTAAGGAGAGAAGAACAGAGGTTTGATTGAACCAGGACTAAGATAAGTAATGCCTGGGAAGTTCTCCTAACTGGCAAGAAATAGAAATCTACATATGCTAGAGATTTGAGGAGTATCAAGAAGAACTCACAGTAGTAGTTTCACACACCCACAAGCTCATGTAGTGGGTTGAGGGGGGAGAAACTAAGACAGAAAGATCACAAGTTTGAGTCCAACCTGGGCAATTTAGCAAGAATCTGTGTCTTGAAATTTAAAAAATTACATTTATATGTTGTGGGAGCCCATTGTCGGGTTCCTCGTGGCTTTTTATCCAGCAGGTCCGCATAGAGGATGATTGGACCACAGGCCTGAGTGCAGGTGTCTGAGATGGTCTGCACTTGGCTGTGCTGGGGGGAGGTCTTTTGCTCCAACCCTTGGCATCTCTATAAAAACTCTGGGGCAGAGACGGTTGGGCCCGTTGGAAAAGGTTCCAGGCCCTCTTGAGGCTATCCTTTATTTTCTGTTTATCTCTGCAAGATTCTCCACTATAAATCCTTCTATCTAAATTTTCCTGCTGCTCACACTCAAGAAAACTCTGGGGAGCTGTGAGGTTGGTGGGTAAATGCCCCACAATATGTATATTATATTGTCTCTTACAATTTTTCTGCATATGCATGCATGCATGTCATGGAGCCCATGTGGAGCTGAATCACATGATTGAGCTCTCCTCTTCCACTGCATGGGTCCTGGGGACCAAACCCAGCACATCAGGCTTGGCAGCAGGCACATTTACCCACTGAGCCATCTCACTGGTCTTGAAATAATCTTTTTTTTAAAGGGGCTGTAGATGTAGCTCAGTGATTGCTCTTTTACTTAGTATATCCAGGCCCTGAGTTCAGTCCCCAGTACTGAAATATAAATTGGTGCTAAGACATTGAAATTATACTCTGAAAGCTTAGACAAATATGAAATCTTGAGCACATCCAGAGAAAATGGTCCCTTCCATCTTTTACATGTTGGGACAGTGAGAAACCAATTAGAATAACAGCAAGTTCCTCACTGAAAGCCATGGACTCTAAGGAAAGTAGAACAAGATTTTTCAGTAATGGAAATAAAATGTTTCCTAGAAGAACTGCCACCCAGTTTTTTAGTTACTTTTCGATTGCTGTGATAAAACACTGGTGACTAAGACAACATATATAAAAGAGAGTGTTTAATTTGGGCTCATGGTTTCAGGGAGTTAGAGTCCATGATGGTGGAGCAAAACTTGGTGCCAGGGACAACTGAAAGTTCACATCTTGAGGCAGAAGTAGGAGGCAGGGGATGAGATGTTGGGAATGGAATGCTTTAAAACCTCAAAGCCCACCCCAAGTGACAGACCTCCTCTAATATGGCCACATCTCCTAATCCTTACCAAACAGTTCCACCAACTGTGGACCAAATAGTCGAGCATATGAGCCTATGGGGACCATTCTCATTCAAACCACCACACCCTGAAAGTGTTTTTGAGGAATGCTCAAGGAATAGGGTATTATCATATGAAGGGACGCCTAGAAAATCTGTTGCCAGTAAATTCCCTCTAAAAAGAGGATTAATGCAGGATTTAAAATGGAAAGAAAAGAATGGGAGAAAGAGCTTGGGAAGAAAGCATGGGAGGAGCACAGGGAAGGGAAAGTGTTTCCTCACCTTCTTGAATTTCTGAACTGTGCTTGATGTTTGAGGAACAATTTGTTAAATGCAATTCTAGATACCAGTCAAAAAATGGTTAAGATACTTGTATGGGGGAGAGAGTAAATTCATATGGGGAGGGGGGAGGAAAGGTTTACCTTTATCCATGCTAGGAAATGGCAGGACCAGCAGACTGGATGTTATATGTACACAGTGCATTATGTAAGCAAGTAACCGAAACAAAACCAAAACCAAAGCAGGGTGCAATGGTATAAATGGATGAAAATGTCATAATGTAACCCACTGTTTTGTGTGCTAACTAAACAAATTCAAAATATACCAATTAAAATGCGGATTTGACCATAAAATAGAGTTGGCAGAGTGATTACAAAACAGGACCCATGTACTAGCTTTCTCTTTTGGTCCTTTTTCTAAATCATAAGTCTACCATGTCTATTTGGTTCTCTAGATCACTATTTATTTATTTATTTATTTATTTATTTAAATTCTACCTGTATCTGTTTGTCTGCATTGTGTATATGTGCCGTGTGTGTGTGTGTGTGTGTGTGTGTGTGTATGTGTGTGTGTGTGTGTGTAATGCCATCAGAGGCCAGAAGAGGGCATTGGATTCCCCTGGAACTAGAGTTACAGAATGTTGTGAGCCATAATATAGGAGCTGGGAATTGAACCTGGGTCCTCTGGAAGAACAGCCAGTGCTCTTAACCTCTGAGCCACATCTTCAAGTGTTTTCATCATTGCTATTGATCTGTTTTTATCTCAGCAGCTTTAATCTTTGTGAGATAATTCTGAAGTCTTTGTCACTTTAGTATTTGAGTCTTTTGATCTTTTTTTTTTTGTCTTTCAGTCTGAGCTCTTCCTACGTACTGGGATGGTGTGCAATTTCCTGCTGCATCCTGGGTATTTTCATATTATGCTATGACATGCTGGATCTTATTTTAATCTTCTATTTTAACTGACAACCTCCCCGCCCTCTAATTTTCTTGTGTCACTGGAATTGCAATTGAAGGACACTTCTTGACTTTTACCAGTTTCCCATTAGGCATCTGTTGACTCTTGTCAACAGGGTTAAGGTGGGAGTTTTGACTTCATGGTTGGCATTAGTCCCAGATGGGAGTGGCCTCAACAGTGGGGATCAGAGCTGAAAGTCATCTCTTCTCTGGGCCTTCTCTCTTACTCCAGTCAGGGAGCCTGTCAAGGAGGGTCTGTCCTAGTTAGCATCAACTGTTAACTTGACATGGTCTAGAATTACCTTTAAAAAAAAAAAAACCCAAACCACAAAACCTCAATTAAGTAATTGTCTTTATTAGGCTGGTCTGTGGACACGTCTGTAGGGATTGTCTTGATTATCTTAATGGATATGGGAGGGTCTGGCCCACCGTGGGTGGCATCATTTCCTAGGCAAGTGTTCACAGGCTGTATAAGAAAGCTAGCTAAGCATGAGTCCGAGAGTGATCCAGAGGATGCACCAGCAAGCGGCATTCTTCCATGCTTTCTGCTTCATCTTCCTGCCCTGCCTTTCATCAATGATGGGCTATGACCTAGAAGTACAAGATGGAATAAAACCATTCTTCCCCTAAGTTGCTTTTGGTCACAGCAACAGAGAAGCAAACTAGAACTTGTTCTTTTTACATCGTCTTGAATGTGGAAGTCAAGGCTTAAGGCCTTCCGTTCAGCCGTTGCTAGTGTGGGTGGGGCAAGGCTACATTTTTTTCTGTGGTGTTTGGCTAGAGCAGAATGGTGATGATTTGCAGGGTTTCTTTTAGGCGAGTGTGCTCTCCCTCCCTCCCCCCTGCTGTGGCTGAGAGAGTGCAGGCTTTGAACCCAGTGTTTCCTTTCATTCGGTTGACTTGGAGTTCAGAGTTACTCTGTTCTTCAGCTCAAGGCCCTGCTGCATGAGCCCCCAAGGAAACCCACATTGTTCCTCTGACCCCTGGATGATGTCTAACTTCTTTGTCCACTTTTTCAGGTCTTCCTGTTTGTCTAGGGTTTCCAGTTGCAGTTTGTGGACAGAACAGGGAAAAAATCACATCTGTTCTGTCTTCCTGGAAATGTGAGTCTACATGGCTGTCTTTTGACTGCCTGAGAGAAAAATTACGTTTAATGATGTATCTCTAAGCTGTTTTGTCCTTCGGTTTGACTATTTTAATTTCCCTGGAGACCACTTAGAGCTTTATTCATTTGTTCAACTCTTATTATTCAGTTAAACAAATAATAAGCATTATTTCTAGAAACAGGGGCCAACAAGTGCTCTGCACAGTCTGTGATTATTTTGGTGTTTCAGTGATTATTTGGGTGGGTTGAGGGGAAGAGAAGGGAGAGACTGAGTGATGACAAGCAGCCTTACTCTGGCTCCCAACACTACACCCAGCAAAGTCTTCCACCATGGACTTCTATCCCTCAATGTCCTAGGAAATGTGTTTTCTTAATTCCTTGACCCACTTGTATTTGTGTGTGTGTGTGTGTGTGTGTGTGTGTGTGTGTGTGTGTGTGTGTGTAGTCAGAGGCTCATGTACATTGCTCTCCACTTTACATACTGTGACTGAACCCGGAGCTCACTGATTTCATGAGTCTACCTAGCCAGCTTACCTGGGTTCCCATGTCTTTGCCGCCCAAGCTCTAGGATTACAGGCAGGCCATTGTGGCAGCAGCCTTTTCCATGTGTCCTGGGATCCAAACTCCAGTCCTTATACTCGAGTGACAAGTACTTTATCCACTGAGTCATACCAGACCCATAAAACCTATTTTATAATTGAAAACCTTAACATGGGCTTTTCAAGACATAGCCAGTGAACGGCAGCTCCTGCACGGCAAAGCAGATGTGTGTGCTGGGAGGGAACTCGGCAATAGAGTAAAGACAGCTTTTCTTCAACTTCAGTATAGTTTTCAGTGCCACCATGAGCGGCACAGAGTCATGGGAGATGTTTCTATCATTACAGAGCGGAAGCAGAGCCGGTCCCTCATGCTTCCTACATGCTGTGGGAAAACAGTACCTGAAGCATGTTATGAATTACTACAGGATCAGAAGGCCCTGCTCTTCACGGCAGACCTCCACACCTAGACCTTCCGTCAGCATTTTAACGGCTGTCTTTGTCCTTTCCAAATGAAGACACCAGCGTTTAACTGGATCCTGGGCTTCTGATGGTCATTTCATTGTCAGTATCTCCTCTCTGCTTAATCTCTAATTCTCTTTAGAATGTGAATGATCTTTTTTTTAAAAAAATAATTTTCTTTGATCTTCTTATGCTTTTAATTCTTCTCATCTTTTAAAATAAGAACATCTCAAGGTGTCTAGTTTTCTGACCCTCATTCTAGCTTTAATGAAACTGATTCTATCAGTCATTTATCACTAATGACAACTGCTTTTTATGTAGGCCTTTGTGCGTTTCCTTCCCTCCAAGGAATTGTAAAACAAGCCAAAGAATCAACTGTCCTTCTAAGGTGATCTTAAGTCCTGGGTTGCTGTTGTCTTGGTCATGTTCCTTCTACAAAATCGAAGCGGTTTGCTCCGAGGGTCATGCATCTCTGCCTTCGGAGGCTGGAATTACCGTCTGGCATTTACATGGATCTGGGGATCCAAACCCTGGCACTCTTGTGTGTAAGACAGGTGTTGTAACTGTGTAGCTAGCTCCTCAGACCACACATCATATTGACTGGTTAGAATGCTGTACTGTCGGGGATCATATGTTGGATAGGAAGGATGTGATGGGTCGTGTTAATTTTCAAGTTGATGGAATTTAGAATTAACTGGGACAGAGGCCACTGGGCATGCCGGTGGGGCATTATCTTTATTACATAGTTGATATGGAAAGACCAGTATTAGTTGTAGGTGGGACCATTCCTGGGCAGGTGACTGCAGACGGTATACAATAGAGAAGGAACTGAGCAACAGCTTGCATTCATCTCACCCTTCTGCTGACAGTAGACGTAATGTGACCAGCTCCTTCAAGCTCTTGAATTCCCTGCCATGATGAAATTTACATCAAAATGCAAACCTTTTATCCCTTAAGTTGTTCTCCATTAAAAAATGGTTGGGTTGTTAAGATGGCTTAGCAGGTAACGGTGCTTGATGTCAAGACGGATGGCCGGCGTTTGATCCGTGGGACTAATATAGTGGAAAGACAGACAACTTCTACAAGTCGTCTCCTGACCTTCATATGCACACACATACTCATGCATACGTGTACACACAAAATATATAAGTGTAAAAATTATTGATTCATTTATTGTTTGTGTGTGTGTGAGTACACACACACACACACACACACACAATTCCTTGGTGTGCATGTAGGGGTCAGAGGACAACTCCAGGGAGTCAGTTCTTTCCTTTCACCTCTCTATAGGTTCCAGGAATTGAACTGAGTTTGCCAAGTGTGGCAGTTTGAATGAGAATGTCCCCCCTGGGCTCATGTATTTGAACATGCTGTTCCCACCTTTTGTGCTCTTCGGGATAGATTTAGGGGGTTTGACCTCGTTGGAGGAAGTATGTCACTGGAGGCGGGCTTTGAGAATTTAGAGACTTGTGCTGTTTCCGGTTGCTCTCTCTGATCTGTGCTTGCAGCTCCAGATGGGAGCTTCCAGCTTCCTGTTCCACCACTCTACCTGCTGCTCTGCTGTCCCTGTTGCCATGGTCCCCAACCCTCTGGAACCATAAGCCAAAATAAACCTTTCTTTCAGAAGTCGTCTTGGTCCTGGTGTTTTATCACAGTAACAGAAAAGTAGCTGAAAAACCAACCTGTACAGCCAAGGCTCTGCCCACTGAGCCATCTGGCCAGCTCTCCAGTTGCCTTTGTCGGTTCATCAGAGCAACAGAAAAACAACAACAACAAAAACTAAGAAAAAGGAGATGTCAGAAAAGACAAACCTACTGCAGAGTTTCTGAAATTGAAACTGGGAGATAATTGTTGAGTTGTTTTCCAGCTTGCAATTCGGTGACATTGACATGGTTTTATTGTAGTGTTGAGCCATGTGAACACAACAGAACTTCAGAGGCTAATTTTCTTTCTGTAACAAATGCCTTAAATATGTACATAAACCTTATTTCAAAAATACTGCTGCTAGGAATTTATAAAATGGCAAAAGTGTAGACAGAGAGAAAGGTATAGGTATACACTTGAATATTTGTTGCATCCAAGTTGCATCTAACCTGTGCTCCACAGGCTGCATAAGGTTAAAAGTAGCCAAAGATAGTTGTAAATGTGGCTCAAAACAAAATCATAAGCTTTCTTAAGTATTTTTTTTTTTTGTAACTTGAAGTTCCCCAGAGTATGAACTTTGTAGACGGCAGCGTCATGTTGCAGTTCCAAAAGGTTGGACATGTCTTGTCATACTTTTCTATTGCTGTGATAAAATACCTGGACAAAAGCAATTTAAGGCAGAATGGGCTGGTTTTAGTTCACACACCGTTCAAGAGTACACTCCAGCGTGGTGGAGAAGTCACAGCAACGGGGGCTTGAGATGGCTGCATTGCACCCAGAGTGAGGAAACAGAACAACAGATACACCCTGCTATGCAGCTGCATTTCTTTACATGACCAGGATCCCACCCAGGGAATAGTACCACCCGTAATGGGTAGACTTTCCCAGTTCATTTGATGCAATCCAAACAACCCTCCACAGGCCAGCCCAGTGGCCTGTCTCTCAGGTGAGTCTAGATTCTGTCAAGTGGACAATTAACACTAATTATCACAATTTCACTCCTTGTCAACTTGACACTTAAACATACCAAGTTTAAACCATAACATTCCACCTCTTGTCGCTGATAAGTTTCAAATCCCTGGTTGTTGGGTTCCCACCATTGCTGATATAATAAGCCAATCAAGCCAAATTAATAATAAATCTAGGTTTAATGAACAGAGCAAAGCAATTCTGGGTGACCCTTGGAAAGGCAGGGGAAGAATCACGTAACAAATATGGCTACCAGGCCTTCAGTAACCTGTAGGCATGGTCTTGAGCAGCCCCAGGGAGGGGCTGGCTTTTGGCAGGCTTCCTCAGGGCAGGGGGGAGTCTATAATGGGAGGGCAGCTCTAGGGGAGGGGCTGCTGTTTGGCGGGGTTTGAGGGGGTGGGTTTGAGGGGACAGGGTCTGGGGAGTGAGAGAGATGGGGCTTCCACCTAATAGTCCCGATAAGACATGACCATATTATAAAGTAAAATTCATTCAGTCCAAGTTTAAAAGTCCCCATAGACTTCTAACACTTTAAAAGTCTAAAGTTGGACTAGTAAGATGGCTCAGTGGGTAATGGTACCTGATGCCAAGTTCAGTGACCTGGGTTTGAACCCTGTGTCCCACATGGTAGAAGAAGAAAATCAACTGCAAATTATCCACTGACCTCCACATGAACATTGAGGTATATGTATGTTGTCCACATATACGCATAGACACATGCTCACAAAATGAATAAAAATCTAGAGTCTTTTAACTGTGAGTTCCTATAAAATAAAAAATAAGCAACACACTTCCAAACTATGACGTCAGAGTAAACATTCTTCTTCTAAAAGGAAGATTCAGAGCCCAGCAAGGAGCACTGAGATCAAAGCAAGACCGAAATCCAGCATGGCCACACTGTAGTCTGCAACTGTGTCCACACAGAGGATGGAACTGGTTGGGCTCCAAAAGGCTTCAGTAGCCCCATCTCTCCAGCTTAGCTATTTGCAATACAAACAGCCCCTCTCTTGGGCCAGCTCCACCGTCTATGCCTGCAGCTCTCCTTGGTAGACATCCCATGGTCCTGGCATCTACAACATCTTTAGGTCTTCACTGAAGATTAGGCTTCATCTTTACAGCTTTACACAATGGCCTCTTAAGGCCTTCTCACGGGGACTTCAACCAGCGACACATGGCTTGGCCTCAGCTGCTTTCTGAAACTGTGGAGCAAGACTCCATGAACCCCGTCAATCTCGTGTCTTCCATGCCTCCAAGACAGTATCGCGTGGACAACACTGCCAAGCTTTGCTGCCGGTTCAAGGTGGAGTGCGTCCCTCCTGCACCACAGTTGTGTGGCCTTCTGTGTCCTGATCCTCGGGAAACCCGCTCCTATGAAGTTGATTTAGAGCAGCAGGGAAGCCTCTCAGCGGCTTTCTTAGTTCAAGCTTTCTTCTGTCACATGAATTTGCACAAGTTAGAGCCATTTGTGGGTGGGGTCTTGCCCTCATGGCACCTTTCCTGTTGTCCCAGTGCAGAGCTCCAGGTTTCTCTTTAATGGAGCTCATCTTTTCAGCAATTACAGCCGCTCTGTTGCCTGTACTCTTCATGGCTGAAACTTGAACCTTGCTCTCACACCTCTCTTCTGCTGAATAAGTTAGTCCATTATCTAAGATAGATTATGGGCCAAAATACTACATAAATGGCCCCAAGTTCAATTCATAATAGAGTTCTTGTTCCCTCTGAAATTTCATTAGCCAGGCCTTCATAATCCACATTTCCCTCAAATTCTTGTCTCTCAAGATCTTACCAAAATGGTCAGTTAAACTGTGTTTCCAGCATTCAAAGGCTTTTATATCCCAAAGTTCCAAACTCTTTCACATTCCAGACCCAAAACAGTTGTCAATGGCCTAACAACCACTGTCTTAGTCACTGTTCTGTTGCTGTGAAGAAACACCATGACCACAGCAACTTCTATAAGAAAGAGCATTTAACTAGAACTCGCTTGCAGTCTCAGAGCGTTAGTCCATTTTCAACATGGTGGGAAACATGGTGACGTGCAGGCAGACATGGTGCTGGAGAGACAGCCGAGAGTTCTACATCGGGATCTGCAGTCAGCAGGAAAGGAAAGACACTGGGCCTGGCTTGAGCATTTGGAACCCCAAAGGTCACCTCTAGTTGTAATGGGTAGCAATTCCAGCTTTGACCTGGAAGTACTGCCCCTAGGTGGCAGCAAGTAACTGCCACACCTGCCTATGACCTGCCTCTGGGGCATGGCCGAGACAAGACCCCTTAAGACCTGAGATGCATATGTGCTTGCTCTCTTGGCTCTTTGTGATCCTGGATGCTGGACTGGAGACCAAGTCAGAGTTCTCCAGAGAACCATGCTGGACTACACCTCGTCTCTCCTAGATCCTGTAACAACCCTTTATTGGTTGTAAGTTACCCCTGAAATAAACCTCTTTTAATTACCAGATAAACTATGTGGAATTGCCTCATTAATTGCTGCTATATCTAGTGACAAACTTCCCCTAACAAGGCCACACCTCTTAATTCTTGTCAAGTATCTCCATTCCCTAATGAGAAAGCATTTAAATATATATGAGCCTATGGGGGCCATTCCTATTCAAATCACTGCAACCACATAGTCAGGTTTACCACAGTAACAGCCCTATTTCTTGGTACCAATTCCTGACTTGGTTTCTTTTCCTGTTGCTATGCTAAAATATAATGATGAAAGCAATTAAAGGGAGGAAGGGGTTATTTATAATCATACTTCAAGGATACAATACATCATGGTGGGGAAGCCATGGCAGCAAGAGCTTGAAATGGCAGGTCACATTGTATCCATAGTCCAGAAACAGAGAACAATTAATGTAGAAGCCATCTCCCAGGTGATTTAAGATTTGACATCTTGACAATTAACACTAACCATCACACACCTATAAGGAAAAGTGAGAAAAAGTACAGATTTGCTATAGTTATGTGATAGTTGGACTGTAATGCAGACATTACAAATGTGATGCACGTAAGTGTGTGCATGTGCATACCCAGCCATCTGGGTAGAGGTGTTGGTAAAGACAGCAGCAGGATCGAGGGGGCACACGCAAATGGATTTGAGCGAGGTTCAACACGGAAATGGTTTATTTGTAGCACATAGGCAAAAATATATGGAAACCACAAGAAATGTTATAGAATCTAGAGATTTTAAGGGTGTAGGAATAGAATGTTCTAGGCCTTCCTGAAGAGGCAAGAGGAATTAGACATGCAGAGTTATGTGAGAAGACTATTTGACAGTCTTGGGACTTTCCTAAGAAATGATTGGTTGTCTTGGCTCCTCTCTTTTCCTTTGTCTGACTTCTCATTCTCCAAGGCCAGCCAGAAGCCAGACTGTAAAGAGATCCTTTGGTGCGTTCCATGTAGATCAGTTTCCTAATGCACACAGTAGGGCCACGAGGATTGGGAGCAGAGCTAGTGTGATAAACAAACTGTCCAGTTCAGCAAATGTCTGTCCACATGCTAACAGAGAAGTCTCGGTGGTCAGTCAGCTCCCACTACTGTGACAAAATAAGCGAGACAGGCAGCTGTTAGGGGAGGAGAGATTTGTCCTGGTCATGGTTTTAGTCTGTTGCTGCCCAACTCCATTTCTTTTGGATCTGTGGTGAGTCAGGACCCCATGGTAAGGAGTTTGGGGTAGGGAAGTGTTGTTCACTCACTGTCAGTCAGGAAGGGGTGAGGGAGGAGTCCCCAGATCGTCTTCAGGGGCATCCTCCCAGTGCTCTGACTTGCTTTTACTAGACCTGCCTCCTAGAGATGCCACCACTTCCCAGTGGCACCACGGGCTAGGGGACATTCCAGCAGTAGACACTGGGCTTATGAGTGAATGTTCTTCACCGTTAATTATATTTCCCAGTTTTTGGAAAATAAACATATATGACATATATGTGTATATATGTTTGAGACGGTCTTGTTATGTAGGGACTGGAACTTACTACATAGACCAGGCTGGCCTTAAACGAATGGAAATCCTCCTGCCTCTGCTTCCTGAGTGCTTGGATTAAAGGCCGTGCTACCACAACCAGCTGTAACTCCTCCTCCTCCTCCTCCTCCTTCTCCTCCTTTCCTGGAACTCCCTATGTATTCTAGACTGGCCTCAGACAGAGGTCCACATCTTCTACCTCCTGAGTGCTGGATGTGGTAGTTTGAATGGAATTGGCCCCCATAAGCTCATAGGGAGTGGCACTATTAGGAGGTGTGGCTTTGTTGGAGTGGGTATGGCCTCATTGGAGGAAGTATATCACTGTGGGGGGGTGGGCTTTGAGGTCTCATATACACGCAAGCCATGTCCAGTGTCACAGTCCACTTCCTGTTGCCTTGTGATCAAGATGTAGCCAGCACCATGTCTGCCTGCATGCCGCCATGATGATAATAGACTGAACCTCTGAAGCTGTAGGCCACCTCATTTAAATGTTTTCCTTATAAGAGTTGCCATGGTCATGGTGTCTCTTCACAGCAATAGAAACCCTAACTAAGACACTGATATTAAAGGTGTACACCACCATGCCTGACCTTATTTTTTAAATTAAAATTCTTTTCATGTAAATAGGTTACTTCAGATTATCTGAAAATTGTGAATTCATGTTGCCAAATTTTAATTGTCTTATACCTATACAACTAAATGTCCCTTTTAAACTTTAACCCTCTTTACTATATCCTTAGGGAGCTGCTCAGACAGCAGAGTTGTCTGCCCCACAAGCATGAGTTTCAATCCCCAGAGCCTGATGTGGTTGTGTGCATCCTAGGGCTCCCATGGTAAGGTAGGAGGTGGGCACAGGAGAGTTCCTGGAAGCCTGTGGGCCAGCTAGCCTGGCACACGCAGTAGTGAACAAGAGACATTGTTTTGAGTCAACAGGTGTAAGGTGAGGACTGATACCTGAGGTCCTGTGACTTCCATGCATATGCTATGGCATGCACATGCCTGCACTCATACACACATGCACATACACCCCCCCCACAGAGATTAAGCTACTTCCAGGGCTTCTGTAGTCAGAAACAAAATTTTCCTAATTCCTGTGTTAGCATTTGAGGAGAGGGTAGGTTAAAGTCTTTATTTGGGAATATTTATTCCCTTTTGATAAAGTTTTTGGGATTTTCCTGTCATTTAGCTATCTATATATACAAAAATTCTCCAAATTCTTTAGAAAGAAAACTATAAAAACCCCCAAAACCTCAATATATGTCCATATGTGGATCAAATATAAAGTTGTTAAGTGAGGGTCTGGAGAGCCAGCTCAGTCGTTAAGAGCACTTCTTCTCTTGAGGAGGACCTGGGTTCAGTTCCAGCACCCACATGGCATCTCACAACCATCTGTAACTCTAGTTTCAGGGGACCTGATGGCCTCTGTGAGCACCAGGCAGGCATGTGACATGCATAACACACATTCAGGCAAAACACACGCACGTCTGAAAGAAAGTTAGTAGATGTATCAGTAAATAGCGTTATATAAACATTTCTTTTTGAGAGATCTGGTTTTGCATAGCACAGGCTAGTTTCAAACTCACCACCCCTCAAGTGCTGTGATCCTAGGCATGTGCAGTGACAGCCAGTTCCCCTAACACTGAGGATCAAACTAGGCCTTGTCCATGCCTCGTGGACACTTCTACCCACAGAGCTGCATCTCCAACCGTAAAGCATTATTCTTGAAATAAATTGAATTATTGAGTTAAGGCAAAAGAGCCCACCACATGTCATTCCGTGGTGTGGGTCAACCATTTATGTTATTGATTAGTGAACTCTGCTCCCTAATATAATGTGCGCTTGTTTTTCTTTCTTTATGGTAAAGTCTTAGGACTTTGATAATAATGTATAATCTTCTAGAAGTATTGTTGATATTGACTGCACTTAGCCAGAGATGAGCATTTTATGGTCTGTCTTCATCAGAAAATTTTTGCTTTGTATAAAACATTCAACTATGTAGGGTTTAAATTTCTCCTCTTCCCAGGCATCGCTTTTCTCTTTAATGGGACATTTTAAAAAATTGTTCTTTGAATTATCTTCTGAGGAAAATGTGGGAAGATGTGTGCGGTGTGTAAAAATGCTGAGGATCAAAAGTACGGTGAGAGGAGACCCTTGAAGGCAGACAGAAGAGAGCTGTGTGATTCCGGCCGCTGTTGCACAAACGACTCAGGGCACAGAGGCTTGGGGAAGAGCAGGCTCTTGCCCTACAGTCTGTGCAGCGCTGTGCTGATGTGGTTCCTGCGGGCTTCCGTACAGGGCCACCTGCTCTCCTGTCCTGGGGCAGCAAGAGTGGCCTGCTCCCCACACTTCCCAGTTCGCAGAGCACCGCAGTGGAGCACCGCAGTGGAGCACCGCAGTGGAGCACCACAGTGGAGCACCGCAGTGGAGCATCGCAGTGGAGCACAGCAGTGGAGCACAGTGGAGCACAGCAGGGGAGCACAGCAGTGGAGCACAGCAGTGGAGCACCGCAGGGGAGCACAGCGGAGCACCGCAGTGGAGCACCGCAGTGGAGCACCGCAGTGGAGCACAGCAGTGGAGCACAGCGGAGCACCGCAGTGGAGCACAGCAGTGGAGCACAGCAGTGGAGCACAGCAGCGGAGCACAGCAGTGGAGCACAGCAGTGGAGCACAGCAGAGCACAGCAGAGCACAGCAGAGCACAGCAGTGGAGCACAGCAGAGCACAGCAGTGGAGCACAGCAGTGGAGCACAGCAGTGGAGCACCGCAATGGAGCACAGCAGTGGAGCACAGCAGAGCACAGCAGAGCACCGCAGTGGAGCACCGCAGTGGAGCACCGCAGTGGAGCACAGCAGTGGAGCACAGCAGTGGAGCACCGCAGTGGAGCACAGTAGTGGAGCACAGCAGGGGAGCACCGCAGTGGAGCACAGCAGAGCACAGCAGGGGAGC
Organism: Peromyscus maniculatus bairdii; assembly: GCF_049852395.1. Lineage (NCBI taxonomy): Eukaryota > Metazoa > Chordata > Mammalia > Rodentia > Cricetidae > Peromyscus > Peromyscus maniculatus. Next base: position 14,650,875 of record NC_134865.1, on the reverse strand, counting down.
ACAGCAGCGGAGCACAGCAGTGGAGCACAGTGGAGCACAGCAGTGGAGCACAGCAGTGGAGCACAGCAGAGCAGAGCAGTGGAGCACAGCAGTGGAGCAGAGCACAGCAGTGGAGCACAGCAATGGAGCACAGGGGAGCACAGCAGGGGAGCACAGCAGTGGAGCACAGCAGTGGAGCACCGCAGTGGAGCACAGCAGTGGAGCACAGTGGAGCACAGCAGTGGAGCACCTTTGCGCCTGCTTCCCTTGTCACGTCCACTTTATAATTGTGGTTACACTGCAGCCGCCGGATGATCTGGGATCACTCCCTATTTCTAGGTCATCTGACTTCAACCTTCATTACTCTGCCATACAATCTAACATGTCCATTAACTCCAGGAACAGGATTTTGGGAGGTTCTATCTACTATTGCTATAGTCTGTTTTCTAGTCTCTAGGCAGGCCTGCCTGTCCCGCAGGTAAAATACATTTGTCCCATGCCAAGGTTTCCAAAGGTCTCATTTCATTAGAGCATCAATGCCAAGTTAAAAAAAAGCTCAGCAAGGCAATTTCCTGGGTTCAATTCCCAGTAACATACACCACTAACAAAAACCTCCAGTTTGATCTCGTTAGCACAGACGTCCCGAATAGCACCAGGTGTAGTTATCCTTCTATTTATTTAAATGATTTGTTTTTATTTACACATATATGTGCATGTCTGTATGTCACACGTGTGTGGGTGCCCACCAGAAGAGGGGATCAGATTCCTTGGAGCTAGAGTTATGGGTGGTTGTGAACTGCCTGGTGTGGGTGCTAAGGAATGGAACTCAGGTCTTCTGGAAGAGCAGCAAGAGTTCTTAACTGCAGAGCTATTTCAAGGTGTAGACCAGGCTGGCCACGAACCTGTGAATCTCCTGCGTCCTCCTTTTCAGCACCTCCTACCACAACTGTCTACATGACTGTTCTGCCTCCTACACTAGTGTGCAAGTTAAGTCCTTCCCACCTCCCTACTACCTAGCTTCGGGTTCTCCCAGTCTGCCTCTGTCTCTCCCAAAAAACCATCAAACAAAGAGCAAATAAAGGCCAAAACAAACAAAAAAGCACTAAGACAAAAACCAACAACAAAACAAAAAGCACACACACAAAACATGGAGTCTGTCTTGTGGCCAACTATTCCTGAACACGGAGCCTGTCCTGGAGTGTGGCTGCTACACCTAGTGATATTCTGTCCGCTGGAGAAAACAATGTTCCATTTCCAGGCAAGCAGCAATTGCAAACAACTTCTTGGTTGGCCTGAGATTTTGTATCCATTTCCTCTTCTCTGTGGTGGAATGTTTTCTGGTTCGATCCTGTGAAGGTCTTATGCGTACAGTCACAGTGTCTGTGTCATAGTCCTGTTGTGTGTGGGTGACAGGGTTTTGTTTTGTTTTGTTTTGAGTCGTCCACCTTCTCTGGCTCTTACAACCTTCTGCCTCCTCTTCCACATAGATCCCTGAGCCTGGAATGAGGGGCTTGATAAAGACATCTCATCTAGGACTGAGCACGCCAAAGTCTTTCACTCTCTGCACATTGTCCAGCTGTGTGTCTCTGGGTTGACTACCATCTAGTACAAGAAGAAGCTTCTCTGATGAGGCTTGGACAATATACTGGTCTATGGGTAGAGCAATACGTCATTAGGAATCATTTCATCGCTATGTTCCTTTAGCAGACTAATAGCAGTAGGTTTCCCCCTGGGGCTACATGCTCTACATGCTACATGTACTACATGCTCATTCATGTTCATTGCTACTCTACTCATAATAGCCAGAAACTGGAAACAGCCTTGATGTCCATCAAGCGATGAATGGATAATGAACATGTGGTACATTTACACAATCACATATATTTTCATGCAGTTGTTTACCACCCAAACCAAAAAAAATGGCACGCGTGTGCGCATGCACACGCGCGTGTGCACACACACGCACACACACATGCGTGCACTAAATTTTCATTGTCCATTCTTCTGTTTATGAACAACCAGGTGGATTCCATTTTTTTTTGCCATAGTGAATAAATTACCAACAACATGAGGGTGCGAATATCTCTGTGTTAGGATGTGGAGTTATCTTGGTAAATACCCAGGAATCATATCTTATTTTTTAATTTATTTTAAAAAGTTTTTTTTTATTTTACGTACCAATCCCAGTTCCCTTTCCCTCTCCTTCTTTCACTTCCCCTCCCTCCCTCATCCCATCCTCCATCCTCTCCTCAGAGAGGGTAAGGCTGCCCTTGGGGAGTCAACAAAGTCTGGCATACTAAGTTGAGGTGGGACCAAGCCCCTCCCCGCTGTGTCAAGACAGAGCAAGGTATCCTACCCTAGGGAATGTGTTCCAAAAAGCCATTTCATGCACCTAGGATAAGTCCTGGTCCCACTGCCAGGGACTCCCCAGACAGATCTAGTCACATAACTGTCACCCATATTCAGAGGGCCTAGTTCGGTCCTATGCATGTTCCCCAGCTGACAGGCCAGAGTCCATGAGCGCCCACCAGCTTGGGTCAGCTGACTCTGTGGTTTTCCCCATCATGATCTTGACCTCACTTGCTCCTGTGATCCCTCCTCCCTCTCTTCAACTGAAGTCTAGGAGCTCAGCCCAGTGCTTGGCTGTGGACCACTGCATCTGCTTCCATCAGTTACTGGATGTAGGTTCTATGATGACAATTAGGGCAGTCACTAATGTGATTATAGGGAAAGGTAAGTTCAGGCACTCTCTCTACTATTGCTAGGAGTCTTAGTTGGTGTCATCCTTGTGGATTCCTGGGGAGTTCCCTAGCACCAGGTTTCTCCCTAACCCCCTAATGATTCCCTCTACCAAGATATCTCTTTCATTGCTCTCCCTCTCCATCCCTCCTTCCACTTGGCCATCTCAGTCCCTCCTGTTACCCTCCCCCATCTCTTCGCAGGGTCATATCTTAAGCTGATAAAGAACACTGTGGTGACGTCAATGACGTCAGCTCCCATAAGGCTCATATGTTTGAATTCTTGATCAAGAGTTGGTGGAACTGTTTGGGATTAGGAAGTAAGGCCTTATTGGGGGGTATGTCACTGGAGGTGGGCTTTGAGGTTTCAAAAGACTTGGGGTATTCCTAGTCCTCTCTCAACTCATGGTTGTATCTCAAGATGTAATCTCTCAGCTACTTCTTTATCCTCATATCAGCCTGCCTACTGCCATGACAGTCATGGACTCTAGTCCTCTGAAATTGTAAGCCTCATATTAAATGCTCTCTTTAATAAGTTGCCTATGGAAAAATATCTACTGTTGGAGGGATGGCTCAGTCCTAAGTCATTTCACTGGTATGCACAAGACCCAGGGTTGAAATCCTAGCACTGAAAAAAAAATTTATAGCTAACATCATATTTCATGAGCAAGACTCAGTTCATTCCCACAAAAATCTAGGACAAAACAACATGTCTTTTCTCAAAATTTCTCTTTTGGTGGTGATGTTTATTATTTATTGATATCTATCTATCTATCTATCTATCTATCTATCTATCTATCTATCTATCTATCTATCTATCTTCATCATCATCATCATCTATCTGTCTGTTTTTTTGAGACGTGGTGTAGAGTAGCCCAGTCTGGCTTCCAGCTCACTATGTAACTGATGATGACCTTGAACTCCTGATCCTCCTGCCTCCAACTCCCAAGTGTTGAGATTGTAGACATAGCAACATACTTGTCCTGGTCTCAGCATTTCTCCATGTAGTGTTCCAATACCACACTTCATGTGGCACAAGAAGTACTAGTCAGCTAAATCAGTCAAGATAAAGAAACAAAAGCCTTACTGATAGAAAAGAAGGCCTAATAACGATCCCCAGGAAAATTCAGGAAATACTGTAGGAGAGGGGGTAGAAGGAAGTAAGAGCCAGCGGTTGAGGAGGAAGCTGTGAGATGCTGTCCTCTGGACATGGCCTGGCTGTTGCTCATAGGGACTTACAGTAGCAGTGTTACCTACATGAGGCCCTTACAAGATCAAGCCAATTAAAAACTGTAGTGGGGTGGGGGTTTCTTGAGACCCCCCCCTAATGAGGAGCTATTGACAGTCGCTGGCTGCCGGGGGAGGGGAAGTCCCTTTTCTTTAGTAGTGTGGCCACTGGAAGGCTGTGCATTCCCTAAAGGATGACCTTTGCCAATGTGCATACGGGCAGCACTAACTGGATGCAGTAGGTCAAAAATGGAAATAAATAAACGAAAAATTATAAAAGGAAGACATGAAGTTGGGGTGGAGACATGATGGGAGTCCCAGGGGAAGTCAGAGGCAGGAGTAAGGGTGAATATGATCAAGAAACATCTTATACATGTATGATATTTTCAAAAAATAAAGAAAAAAAGAGATGAAGAATTCAGATGGTCTCATTAGCTGATGTTGTGGTTGTCCAAAACAGAAAATCTGGTGGATTTTATAAAATGATGGTAAATTAGAATTTTACAAGATTAAAGAGTGAAAGATCTCCAGTTTATATGCTATAATTTATACTATATATTCTAAGATATATTTTTACATAAATTGGAAACTGAATTAGATAAGACCATTTACACACCATTCAAACTATGGAAGATTTAGAAATAAATTTGACAAAATACGGGCAAGCATTGCTAAAAGAAATGAAAGATTTAAGTAAAAAGATGCATCAATATTGTTAATACAGATTCAATATTGTTACAATATAAAATCTTCCCAAATGGCATCTGTTCTATTAAAAAAATAGCACAATCTGGGTAGTGACACATGCCTGTAATTCCAGCACTGGGGACACAGAGGGAAGCAGGTCATTAGTTTGAGGCTAACCTCAGCTATACAGTGAGATTTTGCCTTGAAAAAAACCTCAGCACAAAGTTTTATACAAATAAAACAGCTGATCTTCAGGTTCTTATAGAAATGCAAAGGATATAGAGCAGCCCAAACAATTTTGGAGTAACCCCAAAGTTCGTGGGTCAATATGATCCTTGGTCAAGGATTATTATGAAGTTGCAGCAATCAAGACATTGTGGACCTTGGGGTAAAGATAAATAGATCAATAGAGAATGGAGAATATAGTCCCAGGGAGTCTAAATCAGAGTACAATAGATACACCTTCACATCCACGTTTATCAAGGCATGTTTCTCATAGCAATGACACCTCTTCTTGGTACCAATTTTCTGTATTAGTTACTTTCCTCAAGGCTGTGTCAAAAGCACTTGACAGAAGCAACTTTGAGGAAGAGGGTTCATTATAGCTCACTGTTCAAGCTACAGGGGCTGGAGAGATGACTCAGAGGTCAAGAGCACTGGCTGCTCCTCCAGAGGTCCTGAGTTCATGGTGGCTCACAACCATTTATAGTTGTAGTCCCATGGGATCTGATGCCCTTTTCTTGTCTGCATATATGCAGACAAAACATCCATATAGATGAAATACATAAAGAAGGGATACAGTCCACCATGGCTGAGAAGCATGCGAGCAGAAGTGTGAGGAGGCTGGTTACATTATATTTCCAGCCAGGAAGCAAAGAGCGATGAACCACAATTGACTTTTATTCAGTCATAAGGAAGCATACAATTATTTTATTTGTGGGAAAATGCATAGAACTAAAGATCTATCTTAAGCAAATTTGATTCAAGCATCGTTGTCATAAAGATAACTATTTTCTCTCATATACAGAATCTAGATTTCAAAAGAAGATACAAAAGCAGGTGAGGGATGTCTTAGTTTGGTTTCTGTTTTTGTGATAAAACATCAACACCATGATCAAAACAACTAGGGGAGGAAAGGGTATGTTTGGCTTACAGACAGTAGTCCATCAGAAGACAAAGCAGAGGCAAGAACTCGAGGTAGGAACTGAAGCAGGGACCATGGAGAACACTGCATACTAGCTTGCCCATCCTGACTTGCTCAGTTTGTTTTCTTATTCACCCCAGGTCCACCTGTCTAGGCACCACCCACCTTGGGATGGGATCTTCCACGCAAATCATCAGTCAAAAAAAAATGCCCCACAGACTTGCCCCACAATTATCCAGTCCGATGGGAGCATTGTCTCAGTTCAAGTTTCCTCTTCCCCAATGACTCCAGCTTGTGTCCAGTTGATGAAAAACAACCAACACGGGGCCTATTTGGGAAATAGACCTGGCCTTGAACTCACAGAGATCCACATGCCTCTGCCTCCAGAGTGCTGGGATTAAAGGCATCTGCCATCACTGCCTAGCTGAGTCCTACATCTTGATCCGCAGGCAACGGGAAGTGAACTGAGACACTGGGCATGGCTTGAGCATAGGAGACCTCAAAGCCCACCTCCACAGTGACACACTTCCTCCAACAAGGCCATCCTACACTAACAAAGTCATACCTCCTAGTAGTGCCACTTCCTATGAGTTTATGGGGGCCAATTACATTCAAACTGCCACAACCTCGTTTAAAAAATACTTTTATTTTATGTGTGTAAGTGTTTTACCTACATGTATATCTATGTACCACATACAGGCGGTGCCCATTGAGGCCATAAGAGGGTGCCAGATCCCCTGGAACTGGAGATACAGATAACTGTGAGACACCATGTGGGTGCTGGGAACTTGGGCCCTCTGCAAGAGCTGCAGTGCTCATAACCTCTGAACCACCCTTCCAGCCCCAATGACCTCTTCTACATGTGCTTTTATGGTATCTATATATCTTTGCACACATCTAAGTGTGTATGTACAATCCACTGTGTCCAATTAATGTTGCCTAAGTGCTGCGGGATGTTCTGTATGGCAAATGTGTTGCTCTGATTGGTTAGTAAATAAAACACTGATTGGCCAGTAGTCAGGCAGGAGGAAGTATAGGCGTATAGGCAGGACAAGGAGGAGAAGAATTCTGGGAAGTGGAAGGCTGAGTCAGAGACACTGCCAGTCACCATCATGACAAGCTGCAACTATCTATCTATCTATCTATCTATCTATCTATCTATCTATCTATCTATCTATCTATCTATCTACCTATTATCTAAACTTAAGATACTTTGATCACTATCTGTTCCATATATGAATGTTAATTAAAGATGGATCATATATTTAATACAAATCTAAAGTTAGTAAAGTTTTAACAAATGTGAAACAACAAAACAAAATCTTTTAAAATTGGACTTCCTCAAAATGAAAAACTTTTACTCTTCAAAATACAATATAAGAGAATGAAAGCATAAACCATATGCTGGAAGAAAATATTTCCAGAGCATACATTTGATGAAGAATGAACAGTTCAACTTAGAAATAGGCCAAAGATTTTACAGAGACATAGCCACAAACACATGGAGGTAGCATATAAACACCTGAAAAGATGCTCAATATCATTAATGATTGAAGACCTGCAAATTAAAACTACAAGGAGATATTACTACACATCTTTAGAATGCCTAAAATTTTTTTTTTTTTTTTTTTTTTTTTTTTTGGTTTTTTCGAGACAGGGTTTCTCTGTGTAGCTTTGCGCCTTTCCTGGAGCTCACTTGGTAGCCCAGGCTGGCCTCGAACTCACAAAGATCCGCCTGCCTCTGCCTCCCGAGTGCTGGGATTAAAGGCGTGCGCCACCACGCCCGGCTTAGAATGCCTAAAATTTAAAAGATACTGTTAAGAGTTGGCTAAGATTCGAAGGCACTAAAATTCTCACATGTATGACGGGAATGTAAACTGGTATAACCACTTTGGAAAATAGTTTTGTAGTTTGTGTAAATGTTGAACATAATTTTACGTATTGCCTATAAAGTTCTTGCTAGAGGCCAGGAATGCCAAAGAGTCTTCTGACTCCTGGTTGCTCATTATCTCTTACCTTTGCCTGGACGTTATAGGTGAGGACCGAATCCTAGGGAAGGCACCTGGACACCCCAGAGTTGGGCCAATGGACTAACCAGTTCACTCCCTTTCCCAAACCTTGCCCCAGTTTCTTCCATAAGTCCTTTAAAAGACTCCGAGAACAGCACCTTGACGGTACCCAAGCCCTGGGGACCCCTCTTGCTATAAATCTAAAGTACCTCTTCCCCTCTTTAGCTCTCAGTTATGAATCAAAAAAATCTCTTTAATACTCATCTTCTCTGTCTGTGAATTTCCTTCTTTGAATTCCCAAGATACCCTGAAGCCACTGACTCAGGAGAAATTTTGTGTGACCTGAGCACAGGGCACCCTAACTCCTGAGTTAAAGCCCACCCAAGTGTCAAAAAACTTCAACCCTCTCAAAGACATCCTCAAATTGTCTTGTGTCATGATGAGAGATTGTAGTGATGATTCTAATGTCTGTGTATATATGTCCAAACTACCAAACTATGTACTTAGATAGTGTCTTAGTCACTGTTCACTTGCTGTGAAGAGACACCATGAATGACCAGGGCAACTCTTATAAAAGAAAGCATTTAGTTGAGGGCTGGCATACAGTTTCAGATGGTCAGTCCATTATCATCATGGCAGGAAGCAAGGTGGTACATAGGCAGACATGGTGCTGGAGAAGTAGCTGAGAGCTATTCTGATTAGAAGGAAGCAGGCAGAGAGAGTGATACTGGGCCTGGCTTGGGCTTTTGAAACCTCAAAGCCCACCCCCAGTGACACACCTTCTCTGACAAGGCCACACCTCCTAATCTTCTCCAAATAGTTCATCAACTGGGGACTAAGCCTGAAAATATATGTACCTATGGGGACCATTTTCATTTAAACTACCACACCTATCAGTTCATTCTTCAACTAGGAATGGGTAGTGACTGAGATGAAGATCTCCAGACTATCTTTTAAATGTAAAATATTAATTTTGGAGGCATGAAGGGTCAAGGTCACTAAGCCATGTTTCAATGATTTTCTTCAAATGACATGAGGCAGTGTTGCTGTGCAATTGTCCTTGGTTATTATGCAAGGAGTGGCAGTTGAGTGTTCTGGACCAAAAGCAGATTTCAAAATCTTGTTTGTTCTTTTGATGTTATAGAAACAAGTGTCAAACACTTTGCATTGCTCACTTTGACAGAATGTGTAGACACCAGGAATTGTCTCATTGTGCTATGACTCATCTCTTTCTAGACACCCAGCAGGCAGTGTGCATGTCACAGAGTTCTGGAAAGCAAGCACGTCGAGGTGATACCTAACCTGTTTGGATGCCTGGCAACCCCATGAACCCTGGGTGTGTCCACAGGGGAGAAAGAAGCTGGAGGTTTGCTCTGTGAAATCACTGTTACTGTGTTTCCTTTGCAGCCATCACCATGACTACGGTATGGCACACATTTCTGGAGAGTCACTGGTGCTTTGGGAATTCTGGATTGCAGAGACAGTCCACGAAATTTGTCTTTAAGGGATATTGGAAATTTGGGAATTTTTTTCCCCTAAGTTTCTACCCATGAATTAAAGAAACTGACTCTGGAGATTGAGTTCCCGGTGCATCTCAATCCTAAAGGAGAGAAATCAGCTCTGCGGCAGTGCGGAAGTGTGCTCTGCATCCACTTCCTTCTGGTTGTCCTCGATTGTCAGGAGCCTCTAATTTCAGCTAAACCACACGGTGGCTGACAGAGAACCTAAAATAAGAGTTTTGGTCACTTTTGTGACATTTTGATGCTTCTCCAGGTGCAACAGGGTAGTAGATACAAAAAAGCCAGTGGGCATTGCCTTTTCTTCTTTCTCCTTTTATTATGCATATTTATGGCATGTCATGAGACAAGGGGCTGCCACTTCCGGTCAGAGCCAGTCTGGGAAGAACGTTGTTCAGGATGGCTATTGAGTCGCTTCTGCATTTCAACCCTGACTGCAGTGCCCCTGGGCTCAGCTGACACCCGTGTGAGAGTGTGTGTGTGTGTGTGTGTGTGTGTGTGTGTGTGTGTATCTTTCATTTTTGCAACATTAGTATTCAAACCAGGTGGGTGAAGATCTTGCATGATACTTGTTAAATGTCTATCCTTGAAAACAATACCATTACATTTAACAAGCTAGCCTGTATGTATATATACATTTAAACACTTATTTTGATAGTAAACTATAAAATACAACATAAATTTCATCAGTAATAAATTCTTCATCTTATTTCCAAGTCATAAAATGCTGCTTATGTGTATCCTATTGGTTTTTAATATTAAGTAATTCATATTTAAAAAAAATTTAGTTTGGTCTTGGGTGTAATGAGCCTACTAATTGGCATATTTGGAGCAATTTTTATTTTAAAGTCAAAGTATTTGAAACTAGCTGTGTGTGTTGGCTCGTGCCTGTGACCACAGTGTTCAGGAAGCTGAGGCAAGAGGATTCCTAAGAGTCTGTGTCCAGCCTGGGCTGCATAGTGAGTTCCAGGACAGCCTATTCTATAGAACAAGACCTTGTCTCAAAACAAAACAAAAACAAAAACAAAAATAAACAACAACAACAAAAAAACTCAAACCAAACCAGGCCAAAACAAACCATTTAAAAACACTTTATTTGAGGGTTATTAGAGTTTAGTTCTAAAGGTATGGAAATAAAGGACCACAATGATGATTTTCTGGCTTTCTAAAAGCCACTTTGTAAATCAAGTTTATGTGTGCATTTGTGTGTGTGTCCATGCGTGCAAAACATGTCTGAGTTTCCCTTCATCAGGTCCTTATATGGCTCCTGTTGAGAGGACTTGCTGGGTGGCTTGGTTTCCTACCCCTTCCCCGCAATGTGGTCATGACATAAGTCTTCTCTTTGCCTTGAATGTGGGTGGGGCCTATGACTGTATTATTTAGATATAGCTAATACACCAAATCAACTGGTTTTAAGTCGTTCAAAAGATTGTCAGATTTTACAGAGGAACAAACGGTGCTCTCCCTGAGGTGAGAGACTCTCTGCCTTGCTGGTTTTGAAAAAATAAACTGTCATGAAGTAAACGACCATGGTGAAGCAACCCATATTGTAAAGTTCTGTGGCTTTTTCAGAGCTAAGGGTGGCCTCCAACAAGAAACTTTTGTTTTCGTCTCACAGAGGCCGGTGAATCCTCTCTCTTACCCTCCTGCTGCCCCCATCACGGGGGAAGCTTTACAGTTGGGAAATTAGAAAGCAGATGTGGTGTAGTGGGTAACCATTCCAGCTTTGATCTGGAAGTTCCAATCCCCTTTGAGGCTTCGGTAACTGTCATGACTACAAGGCGGGGCAAGAGGACCCTGAAGACCTGAGATGCGCTGGCTCTCTTGACTCCTGGACCCTGGACACTGGAGGCAGACCTGAGCAGAGTTCTCCAGAGAACACCGCCGGACTGCACCACGCCTTTCCCAGAACCTGTAAACTATCCCTTCACTTGTGAGTTACCCCACAAAATAAACCTCCCTTTTAACTATGTGGAGTGGCCTTAATAATTTCACCAATAATGTGGAGAAGACTCTCACCAGCCAATCTGACCAGGTTTTTGAACAAAACACAAGGTCACAAGGGATTCAGCCGTACAGAATGGGTTATCTCTTGTCCCTCCGGGGCAGTTAGTTATCTGGTGACTCAGCTCAAATGCGGGACTCGGGGCAAAGTGAACCATTTTCTTCCCGAAGCCCCTTCAACACAACTCTTAAGAATGCTGGGAGCCGGGCGGTGGTGGCGCACGCCTGTAATCCCAGCACTCGGGAGGCAGAAGCAGGTGGATCTCTGTGAGTTCGAGGCCAGCCTGGTCTACAGAGCGAGATCCAGGAAAGGCGCAAAGCTACACAGAGAAACCCTGTCTCGAAAAACAAAACAAACAAACAAACAAAAAGAATGGTGGGCAGGTTATATTTTTATATTTGGTGGATACATAGAGCACTTATTAGTGGAGGTTACACACTGTATATGTGTTCAGAAAGCTAGCCACATCGTTATTCTGGAACATTCTCTCCTTCACCTTTTTAGTGTTTGCCTTCTTTAAGGGGTGATGGATCACTGGAGGGCAGGCTGTTCCCCTAACACCCTTAATCCAGTGTCTAAAGCATAGAAGGGACTTAATAAATATCTATGAGTAATACATATTTAGCATATACTGAAAACCCCTACATTTTTGTAGTCAGAATGTAAGAGGAACTCATGCTTTTCATTATTTCCTTAACTGTTGAACAAGGAACAATTTTAGATGCCAGCATTGCACATTGTAGTAGACTTTGAATTCTGTCTGTGACACTGAGTGTATTGTAAAATGTTTTTTCATACACACACACACACACACACACACACACACACACACACACGTGTGTCCTCATCTGTGTGTTATAAGGAATTACTCAAATAATTTTTCTAAAAAAGGACCATGCTTGGCACACGGGAACCATTAATTTTTACTTATTTTAAAATATTGACATTTCTTGGCTTGATTTACGTGCAAGTTTTAATTCCCATTTATAAAACTGGGGACCCGATACTTTCTCTTCTTTTCATAGAAATGATATGCTAACAATTGTTACCAAATGCCTTGATTTTCACACCTCAGTGGTAGGTTGCACAAAACATTATTGTGCATAGTTAACCATTTGAACTCAAAACAAAACCAGACATTTCTGCTGTCACCATGTGAGAAATTCACTGACGTCTTTAGCGTTCTCAGTGTAATAAAACGCTACAAAGAACACCGTGCTTAACCAAAGAGAAGAGCGAAGGTGCATCCTGTGCATCTTTCTCACCAATGTCACAATGACATCATTTCTATCTCGAAGAACCAAACCTTATCTGCACTAACTCTAGGTGTGCCGCCCGGACAGATCCTTGCGTGTTTAAAGGTAGCGGCCAAAATACTCTCAGTGGGCAATCTTTGCCTCGTTCTGGAAAGCCAGTTCAATTCTTTTCCAGTGAAACTGCAGCCTAGTTAACACTAAGTATTCCTTTAGAAACAGAGTGGAAGAGTGAAGAAGATTAAGAAAGGAAACGTCCCCAGACGTGACCCACTCTTCTGGTTTGAGGTTTTAAACAGACATGCAAAGAGGAGCAGAATCGGGATTTTCATTTCAACCGAGTAAAGTGGGTACCGTTTGCGTGAAACGCTGCAATTTCTCCAGAGAGTAATCCTAAAATGTATTTAGACCATTGTTAGCCAAGTCCATACCAAGTTTCTTCAAAACACAGCTTTGAATCTTTTAAAAATGACTTGGGAGTAACTGTAACGGCAGAATGAGGAAACATTTTGATGGCAGAGAGTACTTTGCTGGCACTGTCCTGCAAGGCTCCGTGGTCCCAGCCCATCATTCCCGTAAGACTCGGGTTGCTCTAGCGATGGTGTAGTCCTTCCTAAAAATCTGAGGCTGCAAAATCAGTTCCAATACTCTGGAGCATAAATTGTAGTGAATGAATATTTACACATTAGGTTTTTCTCAACGTTTGCTTTTGAAGTTAGAAGTAGCCTTAAATGGCCAGAGTGGTCTTTCACCTGCTTAACTTTTTCTCCTTTTAAAGGAAAATGTGGAGCACTTTATTGTGCATTTTTGTGTCATCCTTGCATGGGAGCCATGGTAATTTTCTCTCTATTACGCCAATTTTAGTGTATGTGCTGCCAAAGGGAGTATATTCCTCTGCTTAAATTTTAAAAGAAATCAAAATACTTAGTTTGATCCCCTTTTCTGGTGTTTCCTTATCTCACAAAGGAGTAATAGACGGAATCACTACCGTAACAAAGTCACAAGATACACATTTGAAGCCAGGTGTGGTGGTGAATGCCTGTAATTTCAGGACGGCCTGACACCAAGGTGAGACCCTATTTTAAATGAACAAACACAAACAGAACAGAAAAGCATGTTTGAAAAAAACGTGGAGAGCAAAGCCAAGGCCGTTAGCACCGTCAGAAAAGGCTGGACCATGTAGCCTCACCTGTAGCCCTAGGTCTTGTAAGTTCTTAACTAAAATTATCTGATGAGACGTTTGGCTGTTCATATACTTGTTATTTTTACACTAACAAGATTTCGGAAGAGAAAAATTCGCATGTAGAACTGGCAAGTACATCTTGATTTGAATACAAAATGCTACCAGTGCTAATATTTTCTGGTGTTGTAGATGTAAATGCTGTTTTTCATTTAAATTAATTTTTTTATTAATTATGTGTGTGTATGTGTTCAAGCTGTCCTATGTGTAGGGGACAGAGGAAAACTCATGTGAATTGTTTCTCTCTTTCCTGGGACCTGAGTGAACCTTTCTTCCCAACTATCTCTCTGGCCCTAAATTCAATTATTGTTAATTGATAATTACTAAACTCCCCAAATTAACTATTTTGAGTATTGATGTGGTATATATAACATTTATTACACTCATAGGAGCAACAAAATAGGATTATGAACAATTTCTTTTAGGGTATGGTATTTACTTCATACATCTGCAGTCCCAGCATTTGGAAGGCTGAGGCAGGAAAATTCAAGGCTAGCCTTGGCTATGTAGTGAGTTCAAGGCCAATCTGGGCTATGTGATACCCTTCCTTAAAAACAAAACAAAATAAAATAATGACAATAACGAATAAAACAAATAAAATTAAATTAGTAAGTGCTGCATAAGCAACTGAGAAAGAGCCCTTTCCGAATGAAACAAGATTTGCTTTGGCTTTCTAATTCAGGATGGCAATCAGAGCTGGACACAGGGAAAAAGCAGCATTATTATCACCAGCCTTTGCTTGCTGTGCTTTAGAGGCCAGATGACCTCAGTGTCTCCCGCTGTGGGATGTCTTTCTGTACGCTATGAATATGTGTTGCTCCCATTGGCTAATAAGTTAAGCTGCATTGGCCTATGGCAGGTCAGGATGGAGCCAGGCGGGAAAATCCAAGAGAGAGACAGGAAGAAGAAAGGAAAGGCAGAAAGAGGGACTCCAGCCTGCTGTCCAAGGAACAGCATGCCAGGAGACTGGTAAGCCACAGAACACACGGCAAAACATAGATTAATAGAAATGGGTCAAGTTATAAGAGCTAGCTAGCAAGAAGCCTGCCATAGGCCATGCAATTGGTAATTAATATTAAGCCTCTGGATGATTATTTTATAAGTAGCTGAGGGACCAAGCAGCAGGGCAGGACCGGAGAAACCTTCAGCTACAGTCTGGCCCCCTCCTCCCCCTCCAGCATAGTCTAGTATCTCAGTGTCTCTGTCTGGACTTTTTCATTTATAAAATAGAGTTTATGCTGCTGGGTCCCAGGTAAGCACTTAGTGCTAGCACTCTCATTTTTACCGAGTACTTCCAAGCAGGATTTCATTTGAGAGAAGCCCCTGGGTGAAACCACACAATTTTTATGATAGAACCGTGTACACGTATTTAATACACATGATCGTTACGTAATTTGCTCAGAGAGGAAAGGGGAGATTTTATTCCTCTTGCGTCCATGGAAGCTCTCAGTGCATTAAAGGTACTTCCTCCCCGCCCCCACTTAAATTAAGTCCAACTTCAGACCATTTGAAGATGCAATTTCATTCACCCACCCTGTCATGCTTTATTCTCCAGAGCTACCTCTTATCCCCACTTTACAGATGGGAAAGACAAGTGTGCAACAACGTCCCAAAGGCTAGAGGACACTGAGCCCTGCACCTCGCTCTCCCTTTCCGATGGCACGTGACACACACTGGCTCTGCACCAGGGCTGGATGGATCTTGAACATTTCCAATCTTGTTTGTAAGCTTCTGAATGCAGAGAAATGAAAAGGAGGTGTCGTCGTCGTCGTCGTCTTCGTCATCATCATCGACGCAGGGGTGGCGCGAAGCCTTTGGTAGCGGCCTTGCCATCCAGTCTCAGCCGTTTATGCCTTTAATCTTCTCAGTGACCGGCAAGTGTTAAAACCATTTTAAAAAGTACCTTGTAACCTCCAACCTGAAGAAGAAGAAAAATGGCTTAGGGAGCAGTTAAAAGCCCCATTATGTGTGGAGTCTTTTTTTTTTTTTTTTTTTTTTATGGGATTTTCAGAAAGCACTCACTTTTCACCCAAAGGTTGAGACTTTTTTTTTTTTCCTCCTAGTCTGGATGGAGTTAGATCCTGGCCAGAAGGAAGCAAAGTGATGCCAGTGAGAGCTGCAGCACGGCCTGCGAGGACACAGTGTCTCCTAGGGCGTTGCTGGAAAGCACGTGCCAACTGCTGTTCGCTCGCACCAAAACATGCCGCCCGCTCGGATTGGCGACTGATTTGCATACTCAGCAAGAATACCTGCCTGCGGCTTTGCTCATTGACAAATTTCAGTTGTTGTTGTTTTTTTTCTGGTCCCAGAGAATGTTGCAAAAACTTTGTGTGGGGGGGGACATATGTAGGGACCCCATTATTCCATTTTGATTTATATACATTACTTCTTATGAACGGCTTCCTTATAATTAGGTGTTTAATTTAAAACAGAACCTGTGACTGCCATCGCCCCAAGACACAGGCTTTAAACATTAACTGTTTAGGGGTCTGGTGGTGAATAGTCAAGAAGACCTTTCCATCACAAAGGTATAACTGATTGTATAGAAAGGACTTCATGGGATCATAAAGAAAGTGTGGAGAGCAGTATCGTCTGCAAATTAAATCTAATTCCTGATTTTCCAAATTTGTGATTTTTTTTTTTTTTTGTAAAAATGCTTCTATTTCAAGGGACATACTTTTTTTTAACCTTTGAGTATGGTAGAGTGAAAAGGGTCTTTGAATTTGGGTGTCTAACCAGAACGCATATTCTGAAAAGGAAGAATCAACTATCTCTGAGTGCTTTGTCGCTGAGCACGTCATAGGCAGACCCGGAGGCGTATCTGGAGACAGGATCAAAGGGGAAGGAGAATAAAATCATGACACCAAGAAAGGAAGCACATGTAGCTGAGGCATCACTAAATTCCTGGGACCCAAAGCATGGACACCCTCGGGGGAACAACAAAGTGCTCGGCTCAGCTTTTTTGGCAATCTCTCTCTAGCGAAAATGGAAACAAACGCGCTTCTTGGAGTCATTCTGAGACAATCTTAGAAGAATCCATGAAAACGAACTCATCTGTTGTCTACTTCATGAGCGTAAACATTCACCTGTTCGGATGGCATTCTGTGGTCACTTTTAGTAAGAAAACGAACAGGTGGCTTCTGGAAGCACTCTTTCTTTTCTCGGCTCTTGGCTGATGTGTTTGCAGGGGTTGGCTTTGATTGCAGCTGAGGTAGAAGGCTTTACAATTCCCCCATTACTCTCCAATCTGCTTGGCTGGGTTCTGACTCTGGGCGTTAATCTATCTTTCCACACGGTGCTCAGACTGCAGCCCGGGGCCTGAGCTCACTGAGAAAACCTGTAGTGCTGAGCTCTTACGTCACTTGCTGTTAGGGCGGAAGTATGGGTAAATGAATTAGATAAAGTCAGGCATTTAGAAAGCTGCCAGATGCATCTGGCTAAGTTTTAAAAGTAAAAATGCCAGACAATTTATATGACTCTTATAGCAATTGAGATGTGTGTGTGTGTGTGTGTGTGTGTGTGTGTGTGTGTGTGTGTGTGTTTTCTTAAAAGACCGGAGCATTTGATATTTCCAGTTGTTATTGGTGTACTAATTGGTTATGACTCCTTTCCATCAGTTATCTTGGCTGAACACTGCCCTCCCCATTTCTAATGAATTGTTATTAGATGAACTCTATTTCCAGTGTTCGCAGAACCACTTCTTATCAAAAGTTTGAGTTACAGCAAAAACGCAAAGGTGTAGTTTTCTTCTTTTTTGTCAAGTCTAGCTGAGAATGTTCTTGACAGACCCCTTCTCTGTCCAAATAGTTCCCTAATTTGAAATAGTTCAGCATTAGATGGTAGTCTTATTGTGAACTCTCTGGCTTTTAAAGTATGTTTTTGAAGTTGCATAACTGTGTATTGGGTAAAGTTCCTCTAGAACCGAAAGTTAACTTGATTTAAACACAACCTGAATCAAATGTTACAAAATTCTCTCAACATACTGGGATATGTGAGCCATTCTAAATCATGTGGTGAGTGATACCTTGGTAGACAGCTTGTTTAAGCAAAATCAAAACTGCTAAATACACAGCCGGGGTGTATCCGAGGCCGCCAGCGGATGCTGAGACAGACTCCTTTACCTGCTATGATGTCAGCCATGTGCCCTGCACCACCGCTCCTGAACACAGTGTAACACGCATCGCTAAACGGTCTTATTAATAAAAAACTCAGAAGCCAGGTATTGGGGTGAACGCTGAAAGATCAGAGAAACGGAACAAGCCACAGCTGACCTCACCTTGCCAATTTCTCAGCCGATCCCGTTTCCTCAGACTGAAAGCCTCTGCGTCCTCATTGATCTCAGCTGAACTGCTGCTAAAAGCTTAAAAGCCTAAAAGGGCTCTAGTTCGTGGTCCTCACACCTTATATACCTTTCTGCTTCCTGCCATCACTTCCTGGGATTAAAGGCGTGAGTCTTTCCCAAGCAAGACAGTAGATCACAAGTCCTGCGATTAAAGGTGTGTGTCACCACGCCTGGCTGTTTCCAGTGTGGCCTTGAACTCACAGAGCTCTGGATGAATCTCTGCCTCCAGAATGCTAGGAATAAAGGTGTGTGCTACCACTAACCTCTACGTTTAATATAGTGGCTGTTCTGTTCTCTGACCCCCAGGTCAGTTTATTGGGGTGCATGATGCATCAGCCACAACACAGTATAATTTGTCCTGTGTTTTAGGCCCTCATGTCTCCTTGGAATCACTACTCTGGCGTTTGAGGGCCAATACTAAGTGAACTAAAGGTTACTGGGACACAAACATTGTCAATCATGACAGTTGACTTGAAAACCAAGATGGCTACTTAAACCAACACACAGGAAGAGGATGGAGAGGGTGGTGTGAGATTTCACCACATTACTCAGAGTGGTGTCCAGTTGAAAACTTGTCGCTTACTTCTGGATTTCTCCATTTAATAGTTAGGACCATGTCTGGCCACGGGCAATTGAAACAATGGAAACAGACCACAGGTGGGAACAGTATGTAAGCTACTTAGAATCATGCCTTGAGAAAGACAACCCAGTTATGTGCTGAATGTATTTTCAATACAGAAATGGATTTGTGCTTTAATAGTTACGGTGTTTTCTAAATATATAAAATTTTAAATACTTTTTTTTTTTTTTTTTTTTGCCACACTGGGGATGAAGCCCAGGACCATGCATATGTCAAGGAGTTCTCTGTCAGTGAGTTACAGCCTCAGTTCTAACTACATGCTTTTACATTAAAATGCTATGTTAGTGTTTCAAAAATATAATGGTTAAACACTATTTACAACAGCTACCAAATTAATAATTGTTTAGAAAGTCTATGCATAGAATAATTTGAATTCTTTGTGGGAGAAAATCCAGGACCCAGAATGATGAATAAGCACCGTTATTGCTATTGCAAACAGCTACTTAGGGAATTTGCTCCCAATTAACCTTATAGACAAATGAAAAATCATCCTCTAAAAATGAACACATTTATTTCTCTAAATATGTAAATTCCTCGGCATTTCTACAATGCTGAGATAAACCATTTCAGTCTATATTTATAGATCAGAGTTGGGAACCGATTTCTCTCTCCTTTACAAACAGCCTTGACTGCCTACTCTGAGTTCAAAACTGCCTTAAAATGTGTCATATTTTTGGTATACAAAAGGCATTCTAAAATTGTATTATGCAGTTATTGTGCCGAAAGAATGACCCTTGCCTGGCTTTGTTTACTGAACGTCAGATTTTCATTCGTACTACAGCTGTGTACCAGGGCAGTTTCCGTTCCGTATGAAGGGCAACTAATGCACAAAACAGTCGAGCCACAGAGCGGTAATTAGTCTGGGAAACATCAAAGTGCGCCCTTCTGAATCCAGCCGATTTGCTCTGGGTGTGCAGAACCAATGGTCTTTCTTCGCTAGGGTCTCTTATTAATTTTTGCTTTCGTGTGTTGTGCAGCAGCTGCCTTGCCATCAATCCAACATCCTGCTCAAAAAAAAAATCCATTTTGATGCCACAAACGCAATTTCAATGGGTTTAGGAATAATAACCAGCTCCCCCCCAACCCCCCACCCCACCCCACTTCTAGAAAATAGGAACTCGGAATGAAAGTTTCCAGTGTGTGCAATGTGAAAGAGAGCAATGGAAGCGAGGCTTGGATCCGTGTTCTAGAAAAGGCAGGAGACGTGGCTTGTAAACCTTTCTGCGGTTTGTGCTTTAAATCTGCACTAGCCTTGTCGTTGTGTGCTTATCAACTTCTTCCCAGTGGGCCTTCTTTTCCTTCTTTTGGGGCACATTGTGGTCTTTTTCAATGAAAAATTATTTAATGGCCCAAATTATTAATTAAACTCAACCAGCAAGGAAAACAACAACAACAACAAAAAAAACCAAAAAAAAAAAAAAAACCAACCTTAAATGGATGAATAGTTTACACAGCCCAGGATGAAGGTAGTAAAATAATCAGGAGCATTTGCTTTCTCCTTGTTGTGATTATGATTTTTAAGCAGCTATGAAGGCGGTTGAGGGTGCCAGATAGGCCTCATCACAGGAAGTGAGTGGGTAGGGAGGCAGTGGCAGAGGGAACGTGGGCATCATCGCTTAAAAAGGAGTGTGGGCCGGGAGCCCTTCCCCCACCACGTCGTCGTCTGTGCGCCCTTCCTCCATCTGTCCTTATTCCTTTGAGTGTCCTGCATAAAGGTGGAGAGGGACAAGCTGTTTATTTATTCCTGTGAACATGACAGCTTTCTGTAACCATCACCTTCTCTGCCCAATATCTCCTAAGTATATAGTCAAATATGTTTACATACAGCATGTACATTTATAAATAAATTCATTTAAGCGTGTCAATATACATTATCTGAGCAAATATATTTTCTGTGTCTAGCCTTGTAACACGACTTCCTTTCTTTCTCTTTCAGTCTTGTGACGGGGTCTCACTGTGCATCCCAGGCAGGCTCTGAACTTACGAGCATCTAGCTTCAGCCTCCAGACTGTTGGGATTACAGGCGTGTGACACCATGCCAGGATGTAATTTGCCTGCCTTCCCAACAAAATATTTAAATTTGATTCTGAGTTGTAGTTCATTCCAACCACGCGCCAATTTTCATTTTGGTGTCATAGTCCCTAACTGGATAGACACTAAAATACAGCCAAGCAAAACAAAAAATGTAATGATATGCATAATTAACATAATGAAGAGGAGCACAGACAGGTAATTTACTATAATTGACTAGTAAACAAATGTGGACTGTCCATGGAATGTCCAAGCATGCTCCTACTGGAAGCATTTTTAATTGGTCAGGAATTGAGTGCTTTCAAAAAGTGACCAAATGATTGCGCAGTAAAGTTAGGGTGCGCCTTTCCTCATGAGAAAGGTACAGATCAGGCACCATCTGTTGATCTGATTTTGAACGAACCATGACCTTATTGGACAAACTTGAGCATCAGGATTTTTCATCCTCGTATGTTAGCTGGCGGCTTACCAGAACGTCTGTTACCTCTGCGGCTCTGCATTCTTCCCAACTACGGCATCTGAGAGGTCAAGTCTAAGTATTATTGCCAGCGCCAATGAGAACAAATCCATATCAGAATTGAGATAAATATATTTAGCGTCTACACGGCTACTTTAATTCAAATGATACTTCATTGATTACCTTTCTCCAGCATTATCTACGGCTTTGCCTGAATCTTTCTATGAGACTATTTACCACTTAAAATCGTCTCAGGATGCAACATAATCTCACTTAGAAATTTCTGAAAATGTTTGGGCTGAGAATTAAAAAAAAAAATATTGAGAAAAATGAGAAGTTCCAGAAAACTCAATAGATGTTTTCCCAAAAGGAGACCAGAAGCTGATTTACCTGCTGTGATTTGTGGTCTCGTTATCAGCTGAGACTAAATTAGTGAGGGTGCGGTTTGTGAATGCTTGCAAAAGTGACCATGCTTGCCAACGCAGCAAGGCAGCATAATAGAAAACACACAAGCCTAGGAAGGCAAAGAGAATGTTGTCATTATTCACAGATAACCCTCCCTCCCTCCCTCCCTCCCTCCCTCCCTCCCTCCCTCCCTCCCTCCCTCCCTCCTTTCCTCTCTCCCTCCCTCTGTCTCTCCCTCCCTCTCTCCTTCCTCCCTTCTTTCCTCTCCCTCTCTCCTTCCTTTCATCTTCCTCTCCCTTCATCCTCCCATCTCTCTTTCCCTTCTTTCTTTCTTTTTTTTTTGTAGTGTTGAGGATAATCTGACATTTCATTTCCACAGAAAACATAAGTCAACAAACAGGTTATTGAAATTAACAATAGAATTAAGTACATTGTTAAATTGAATCCAATATAATGACAAGAACAAAAATATCAACACTTTCATCAACTGCACTGCATAATTTTTTGCTTGTCAACTTGATACAAGCTAGGTCATCCGAGAAGAGGGAATGTAAATTGAGAAAATGCCTTCATCAGATTTCCTGTAGGCAAGTGTGTGGGGCATTTTCTTGAATTTTCGATGCAGGAGGGCCCAGCCCACTGTGGGTAGTGATTCTGGGTTGTATAGAAAAATAATGTGAGTGAGCCATGAGGAAGAAGTCAGTAAGAAGCGCTCCTCCACAGCCTCTGCTTCAGTTCCTGCCTCCAGGTTCCTGCCATGCGTTTCTGCCCTGATTTCCCTCAGTGGTGGACTGTGCCTTGGAAGTATGAGCCAAATAAACCATTTCCTCCTCAAGTTGCATTTGGTCATGGTGTTTTATCCTAGCACAAACTAAGATATCAACTAATTAAAATATGATGGAAAATATGTCTTTTATTATTGCTACAAAACTTGAAATATATGGAAAATGATTGAATGAAATATGGAAAATAACTACAGAAAACTAATAAAATTATTAAAGGATGTAAGGAAACATGATAGACATGGAAGAAATAATTATTGAATGGACCAGAATAAGGAGAGAGTGAAGTGTTTTCACTTATGGGAAAGTTAACATTTTATAACCCTTTCAATTACTATTTTCAATAACATTCTAGTATAATAGGGGTAGATGGAAAGGGGAAGAATTGGGCTTGGGAGAGTGATACAAGACAGAACACCAGCTGGGCGGTGGTGGTGCACGCCTTTAATCCCAGCACTTGGGAGGCAGAGGCAGGTGGATCTCTGTGAGTTCGAGGCCAGCCTGGTCTACAGAGTGGGATCCAGGAAAGACACAAAGCTACACAGAGAAATCTTATCTCGAAAAACCAGAAAACAAACAAACAAACAAACAAACAAAGACAGAACACCAACAACAATCACAAACAAGAAGAAGTGGATGAGAAGGTACCAGTAAAGATAGGATGCTGTGAGCTAATCAGTTCTATTGATTATTAGTATGGTGGTTATTAGGTATTATTATGTGTGCTGGATAGACAAACTGGATAAAAAGTGATGACATAAAACTTTCAATTAACATAAGGTGGAAATCACTGTAATTAGATCAAGTTGGACACCATAGCTGATGTGCTCCATGGCATCTGTGTAATTATCCAAGGAAAGATGGAAAAGCCCGCTGATAGCTGGGGATGGCAGCATATGCCTGTAGTCTGAGCCCCTGAGAGGCTGAGGAGAGAAGACGATCAGTTAGAGGCAGCCCAGGCTACATAATGAGATTTTCTCTCCACAACACCTTTTCCCTACCACCTCAAAAAAAAAAAAATATCAAAGATTAACAAGATGATATGAGGTTTGGTACCAGGATCAAGTCTTGTTCTGAAGTCCAAAACATTCAGCAGCCCAAACAGAAAAATGCCTGGTAAAGGTTTAAGAGTTTAGTTCTTTCTAATCTTGGTATGAGTTAACAAGATAATATAACTCACTTTTCTGTTGTTGGTTGTTTTTTTTTTTTTTTAACTCTTTTGTTTTTTTGTTTTTTTGGGAGCCTGGCACCCCACTTCCAAATAAATCACACACAGAGGCTTATTCTTAATTATAAATGTTCGGCCTTAGCTTGGCTTGTTTCTTGCCAGCTTTTCTTAAATTATCCCATCTATCTTTTGCCTCTAGGTTTTTATCTTTCTCTGTTTCTGTATACCTTTTCTTTTCTTCTTACCCCATGGTTGGCTATGTGGCTGTGTGGCTGGTCTTTGAAGTCTTCCTCTCCTTTTCTTGCTCTTTCTCTTTTTTCTTCCCAGATTTCTTTTTCTATTTATTCTCTCTGGCTGTCAGCCTGCCTATCTTTTCTCCTGCCTTGCTATGGGCTGTTCAGCCCTTTATTAGACCATCAGGTCTTTTAGGCAGGAAAGTGTCACAGCTTCACAGAATTAAACAAATGCAACATAAAAGAATGCAACACATCTTTGCATCATTAAACAAATGCCCCATAGCATAAACAAAAGTAACATACCTTAAAATATTCTTCAGCATCTTTCCCTCTAAATGAGAGGAAAACCAACCAATAACTTACCTTTTATTGATTATTTGCACCTGGAAGGTTCTGTCTTGGGGAATGTACCACTGTTAAAGACGATACATATGCTTGAAATCTGAGCTCAGTCCTTGATTTCAGGTCTTTCCTCATGCTCAGTTGCTTTTTCAAGTTCAATGCACTTTGTCCACTGTTCCCATCTTCTCTTCATCACTATTGTGTTGGTTTCGGTCTGATTATCTCTGGTGGACCATCTACATGGTTCTCCAACCCAACTGTCCCCAAGATTGCCTGGCTAGTTTCTCCAATTTAAATTTATGCTGATCTGCCTGCTTCTGCCTCTTGAGTTCTGGGACTAAGGGTGTGTGCCACCATGTACAACACTCGAACATACTTTTAAAAACATATGTGGCCAGGTGTGGTGGCGCACACCTTTAGTCTCAGCATTTGGGAGGCAGAGGCAGGCGGATCTCTGTGAGTTTGCGGACAATCTGGGCTACAGAGTGAGTTCCGGCATAGCCAGTGCTGTTACACAGAGAAACCCTGTCTCGGGGGAAAAACAGCAACAGCAGCAACAACAAACAAAACATAAGTGTGACCACATGGCTCTCAGTTCTAAGTTTTTGATAGATTTTGTTCAGTTTTTCTATTCTATGTGTGTGTATCATCTCTAAGAACATTTGGAGGATACCTACCCAATGTGTCTGCATTTACTGACTTTCCGAGTGTGTGTGTGTGTGTGTGTGGTGTGTGTGTGTGTGCGTGCACGTGTGTGTGTGTGTGTGTGATGTGTGTGTGTGGTGTGTGTGTGCGTGCACGTGTGTGTGTGTGTGATGTGTGTGTGTGGTGTGTGTGTGCGTGCACGTGTGTGTGTGTGTGTGTGTGTGTGTGTGTACAGCCGCACATGTGCCACTTGCATGTGTATGGCAGTAAGAGGACAGCTTTGGATGTTGGCCCGTGCTGTCCAGCTGGTTTAAAGCCGTCTCTTCGATGTCCACTACTTTGTGAGGCTAGGGATGGTCGAGGGCATGGTCAATGCTGGCCTGCAGGTTTATGTGGATCCTCCTGTTGCTGCCTCCCATCTCAGTGGTGGAGCATGGAGTTGCAGGTGCGTGTCACCATACCCAGCGTTATGTGGGCTCTGGGTTTGAACTCAGGTCCTTGCACTTGTACAGTAAGCACTTAATCCTCTGAGCCATCCCCTCAGCTATGATTACTCATTTTTTCTTTACACAGTAAAACATATATAAACCAGATGTGTTTTTTTAAAGGATGAAATAAGAGTTGAATTTAGTTGGGCATGACGGCACATCCCTGTTATCTCCACGCCCTGATGGCTGAGGCAGGAGGATCTGGAAGTGGGGGTTGGCCTAGCTACATGGCGAGTTTAAGGCTAGCCTAAAGTAGTTACACAGTGAGACTGTCTTGACATACCAAGGACAGAGGATGAAACTCAGTTGCAGAGTGCTTACCTAGCACATGCAAAGTGCTGGGCTCAGTCCCAACACTGAAAACAGTTGAAGCCATTCAAACATCACCTAGTAACACAAGTTAAAACAGCTAACCGATTTTTTTCTGTTGTTGTTTTTTGTTTTTCAAGACAGGGTCTCTCTGTGTAGCTCTGCCTGTCCTGGATCTTGGTCTATAGACCAAGCTGGCCTCGAACTCACAGAGATTCTGCCTACTTTTGCCTCCCGAGTGCTGGGATTAAAGGCTTGCGCCACCACACTCGGCCTAACCTATTTTTATAAAATGTGACATTAAAAAATAACTTGGCCTATTAACACTTTCTAAGATAGCGATTCAAGTTTAATTGATTTTGATGCTGTTGGTCACTGTGGTGGTTAAAGAGATAATAAGTAGAATTGCATCATTGTCTATAACTAGAACACAATTTTTACTCTTCGGTTGTACTCAATTACTTATTTTTCAGAAACTTGCTTTCTTTGGTTTCAAGCAATCATTTTTATGAACTGAAGAACAACAGTGCAGTATTGTAAAAAGCAAAACTGCGACAGTTTTTTAGTTAAACAAAACCTTGGGATATGTTAGAAAATTTCATTTTTATACTTTAAGGGACATAGATATGAAGAGTTTTCTCTCACTCTTTTGGTAATGACTTATCCATGGAAGTGTGGCCATTTTGAAAACTTCTATATCTACATATCTATGTCCAGCTATATCCTGCCACAGAGATCCTTACACATCCATGTTTCTTACTGCTCTATTCATAATAGCAAAGAAACAGATCCTGCTTAGATGTCCATCAGTGGATGACAAATAACAAAAATGTGGTACTAGAACAATGAAATTATATTCATCTGTGAAGATAAATGAAGTTATGACATTTGCAGGAAAGTAGATGGGATTCATTTACCATTCTAGCTGGTGTGAACCTGGGAGAGTGGGGGCCTAAAAATGAGGTGGACTAAAGTCTCACACAATAGCCAACTTTATTCAGAGCGTCAGACAATGTATACTCTGAGGGTTAAGAAGCGTCGCCTGAGTAAGTGTGCAATCACAAGGATAAGCTACACGTGGCAAAAACATGTTTTTCTATAGAGACGCATGAATAACGACAGCCGAAGTAAACTCACTCTTATCCACTACGCCTGGGAGGAGCAGAAAGCACAGTCCAAGAACAAGTCTGTGTTTTTGAAGAAACTGAGGTCACAAGACTCTTGTCTTGTTTCCTTGGAGTTCTCTCACAAGCTCTCGGAATTCTCACTGGGCTCCATTCTCGGACTGTGTCCCGACAGAACTGAAAAGTATTGTCTTAAATGAGCCAATCCAGACTCAGAAGGACAAATACCACGTTTTCACTTGTGTGTTGATTCTAGATTTTGATTTTCATACATACTTTACACACACACACACACACACACACACACACACACACACACACACACGGGATGGGGTACAGGGGGTACAGGGCTTGAAACTAGAAAGGGTATAGTGTGAGGGGAAAGAAGGTTCTAAGGGGAAGGGCAAAAGTAGGAAATATGACATGTGTGACAGGAAATCAGAATGAGAGCTACTGGACAAGAAAGGGGACAAGCAGGGGAGGGGCGTGAGAGAGGAGAATCAGCAGAAACAAAGGGTGTGTGAAAACGTCATGATGCAACTCGTTATTTTATTTTATATGCTAATTTAAATGAACAGAAATAATTGTTTCTCATTCTGTCAAACTCTACTTTTATTCTGAAAAAAAAAAACCAGATCAAGTATTTTATTATTATTATTATTATTATTATTATTATTATTATTATTATTTTGCAGGGGCCCTGGGCAGATGGCCCAGTCAGTAAAGTGTGTCTGCCACCCAAGCCTGAGAACCTGAGTTTGGATCCTCAGCACCCACACAAAAGCCAGATGTACTGTGCATGATTCCAGCATGGGGAGGTGAAGACAGGTGGAACCCTGGAGCTCACTGCCGGCTAACTTAGTTCAGTCCACGAGTTCTGGGATTAGTGAGAGACCCTGTCTCAAAAACAAGAGAGAGATTGAGGAAGACACTTGGAGACATCTTCATGTTCACTTACATGTGTACATTAGTCCACCCATACTGTACATCGCTTCACCTGTTTTCATACAAGTATTCCAGACAACCTATGTTATACATTTCATTATGGTGCTGTCCCTATGAGGTCCCTCAGTGATGGATTATGACTTGGAAGTATAAGCCAAATAAACCCTTTCCAAGTTGCTTTTGGTCAAAGCTATAGTATTCTTTTACTATTCAGTAAAAATCTTGCGGAAGAAATTTCTACTTTTTTTTTTTTTAAATCAAATTTAGTAAAGTTGTGAAGTCTTTGTTACTCACATGTAGACACCTATTTCAAGCAGTCCTCTGCGTAGCTGAAATTGTGGTCACTTCCTTGGCGGAGTTCAGTTGTTAGCACTTTTACCTGGGGGAGACGGTAGAGTGAACAGTAAAAAGATCATCCCCGCCTTTTCTCCTGGTTCCCACTGTTCTTACCTTTGAGTTCTCTTCAGCTTGGCATGTCTCTGAAGGAATCACTTAAAGTTGTTTCTCCATTTAAGAAAAGTGTTTTGCTTTTATGAGTATTTTTATAATTTGTTTCTTTAAAATTTTAATTCTCGTGCATTTGTGTTTTGCCTGCCTGTCTATCTGTGTGAGGGCATCGGATCCCCTGGAACTGGAATTATAGGCCGTTACATGAACTGCCATGTGGTTGCTGGGAATTGAACCTGGATCCTCTGGAAGAGCAGCCAGTGCTCTTAACCTCTGAGCCATCTCTTCAGCCCTAAGGAAAGTGTTTTAAGTAATATAATCCATGTATCATTTAATTGGCACTATAAAAGGAACGTGTTATCATGGTAATATTGGGGGAACTGTCTGGCACTATAATTCTGGCAGGATGCTTTGGTTACTGCATGTGGCATGCAACAGTTTGACACTCACATCTGTTGAGGGTGCCATCAACAATGCAAATGAAATGTTAGTGAAACATAATAGTCTTCTTGTATCATTTTTTTAAAATAAAACAAAAATATCAGTCCTATCCAAATGGATTGTCTTGTGCACCATGTATTGTTCATACACCTTGGTTTGGAGACCGGTGGACTATGGGTTTTTGTTTTGAACATATTTGGGGATACTCTTGGCTCCTCCTGTAGACCACTGGCTTCTTCTTCTTCTTCTTTTTCTTCTTCTTCTTTTTTTTTTTTTAAGATTTATTTATTTATTATGTATACAGTGTTCTGTCTGCATGTATCCCTGCAGGCCAGAAGAGGGCACCAGATCTCATTATAGATGGTTGTGAGCCACCATGTGGTTGCTGGGAATTGAACTCAGGACCTTTGGAAGAACAAGCAGTGCTCTTAACCTCTGAGCCATCTCTCCAGCCCAACCACTGGCTTCTTAAAAACCACAATGTCTAATTTATCATTGCAACTCCAGCATATAGCCCTAATCAGGATGTAACCATGCTGACTGAATTAATTATGAAGGTAACACTACTTTAGTCAGTCAGAGAAGAGCGTTGTGTTTAGTTTGGGGTGATTTTTTGAAGAAGAACTTAAGGAGTTGACACATATTCAGAGGAAGAGAATTCTAAACTTTGTCAAGACAGTAATTCTAGCCTGAGGCTATTGTATGCAAAAACCTACAGGAAGAATTTGGTGTTAGAGAACAGAAAAATTATCCAGCAGAGTTGCCTGGATGTGGCTGGGTGGCTTTGGAGTATGCTTTCTTATTCTTGGAAGGGTTAACACAGCCTCGATGGCTAGCCACCTCCAACAGGCTGAAGATAGGCTTAAAGCACTGTAGTGGTTGCTGTGAATGGAGCAGAATTTAGGTCATCCTTGGACTGTAAACAATGGCTGAGATTAGAACCCATTTGGTATGTCTAGTGATAGAGGTAAACTTGAGTAAGTGAGGATACGTCAAGCAAACAGCTTCTCTGTAATCCTGAGTCTGGAGCTAGCTGAGACACTATGGTAACTCCACCCTGCTTCCCTGTGGCTTATGTGGCTAAGCAGGGTTTTGAGCACGTACAGATGCCTTATTTCTTCTCTTTCTATGGAACTGCAAACATCTACCTTGCCTCCTCTGTTCATCTTCAAAGCAGCATACCATCAGCCTGTCCAACCAGGGTTTTAAAATTTATAGTTTGAGGGCCTATATCAAAGTGATGTCTCCTGAGTATCAGCCTTATTTTAAAATCATCCATTTATTACTATTGCTTGAGACAGAATTGAATCAGTTAAACTCAGGATATAATAATAAACACATATAGGTTAAATATTATAGATAATAGCTTAAATGCCGTGGATAACATAAATTAATTATAACATTCTCCCTCCTCCCTCTCTCTCTCTCTCTCTCTCTCTCTCTCTCTCTCTCTCTCTCTCTCTCTCTCTCTCTCTCGTGTGTGTGTGTGTGTGTGTGTGTGTGTGTGTGTGTGTGTGTGTGTGTATACTTGTTTTAGAGTTGGGTCTCACTACGGAGTCCAGATTAGCCTTGAACTTGTAATCCTCCTGCCTCAGTCTCCTAAGTGCTAGAGTCACAGTTGCATGCTGCCATTTCCTGCTTAATTATAAAACTGTGAAAAGTGCGTGGATCTTATAATACAGCAACCAAAGCTTAGTATGTTAGTAATGAGTCTCCTCTAAATGCTACACAACTAATTGATTTCTGAATCAAGACCACAGTCAATCACATCTAACTCCCGTTCCATAGTCTGTCCACTCGACCGCACTACCTCGACAGTAGAATTCTGTTCCTCCTGGGAAGGATTTTGGTGGGCTCATAAAAGGCATTTGACGCATCAGAAACAGAATAGGAAAAGTAAAGTGATGTGCCGTCTAATGTGTTATAGCTAAGGAGTTGTTCAGAAGGCCAAGAAAGGGAGGAATCACAGGCCACGGGCCATGGGAAGTAATCATGGCCTGGGAGATCTGGAAGACTTTCATCACAGCAACTCTGAAAATACTTTGGAAAGATAATGAGCTTTATTATTATTATTATTGTTATTGTTATTTCCTAAATAACATGCTGGCTTTGTCCACCCCACCAGTGCCCTTCCCCCTCTTTTATTTCTGTTTACTTTTAAATTCTGCCTATGATACTGGCCAATAGGACAAGGCATCCAAGTGCAGCAAATTCTTATACCTTCCAAGTTACCCCACGCAAACAGGTCACTATGGTAACCAAACAAAAATGGGCTTGAAAACAGAAGCAAAGTGTTTACGTATGTCTGGTGGGCTCTGTATGGTTTTCTCAAGAGCTATTTCAGGTTTTCTTTTGGGTGTGAATGTTGGCTACTACCTGCTTTTCAAGTTGAAGACTTTACCAGACCTTTTAATATAGAAAATTGTACCAAACCATGAAATCAACTTACTGTTTTTTATTGGAACATATAAATTTTAATTAGAAATGTTGATTTAGTCCATAGCCCAGAAGCTCCTGTCCATGGAACCTGGAGAAACAGAAGGCTCATTTGGCCATGGTAAAGAGTCCTAAGAAAGATGCAATGGAGGAAGTGAGAGGAGATTTGAAACAGTTGCGTTAAGGGAGCTGCTGTTTGTTTCTGCCACGTTCATTACAAAGCACAGAGACATCATTGTTACTCGTTCTGTGTCACAAATGACCATATTCGTGACACGATGTGCTCTGCCCAGTTTTAATTGTTTGGTGATGGAAGATGTTGACGGTGAAACAGAAAACCATTTAGGCTCATGACATATGTCTAACATCTCCTGGATTGGGAAACGGGACCACTCTGCTCATCCCTACGATTGTCTTGTACCCCTTTGAAGTGCAAAAACGTTACAACTTCAAAGGCAGTCCAGGAAGATGAGAACCGTATCTTACGGCTCTGGAGGTACAGACGAACCTGCGGTGTGCCGCCAGGTGATGGGTTGGCTAGGAATCTCACCACACTTGGCTTTTTATTTCTTAAAAACAAAGATCTTCGTATAAGGAATGGCTTCACCTGAGACTTGGTTTTTTAAAATCATATTTTTGAATACCTTGCTAAAAAGTAATTCCCCAACGTAAATGTCATTTTCACAGGGAAGAAAACAAAACGAGGGACTTGTTTGGAAGCTTAGGAAACAGGAGGGAAATGATGTCACGAAAGAATGAATGTCCTATGGAATACTGCTGCTCTGTGAGATCAAGCCACACACATGCATATCTGGAATCAGCTGCGTTGAACTAAAATACCATCTTTGCATATTTTCCAGCTAGTCCTTTTTATCCAGCAGCTGAGCGTGGGACACTCAGAGCAAGATTTTCTTTCATTGAAAGGATTTGCCTCTTAAGACTAGAATTTACGCCGGGCGTTGGTGGCGCACGCCTTTAATCCCAGCACTCGGGAGGCAGAGGCAGGCGGATCTTTGTGAGTTCGAGGCCAGCCTGGGCTACCAAGTGAGTTCCAGGAAAGGCGCAAAGCTACACAGAGAAACCCTGTCTCGAAAAACCAAAAAAAAAAAAAAAAAAGACTAGAATTTACACAAAGCCAAACTAATTCTGGTCTAGAGTCAAAAGGAAAAATGTTAAACAACAACAACAACAACAACAACAACAACAACAACTCTTTCCATGTAAAAAGCACTTGTTTGGAACAACAACTGTAACAATGACGGAATACACGGGAGAATGTTCATTACGTGTTTGCACTGATGCCTTAGATGGGATCTGTGTTGTTTTTGTACTTTGGGATGAATGGAACTCATTCATTCTCTGAACTGGGTGGCCGTGTGAGGAACGGGAGCAGAACCTTCTTCCCTCACCAGCATCCTCAGCATCTCCTTTCCACTCAAGCTGTAGAGGAAGACTGAGAGCCAAGGTCAGTGTCAATTCCCATTTGGGACCTTTCTCAGTCTCCCCTTCTCCCAGTTTGGTTACTCTTTAGAAAGGAGCGTCTGGGGGACTGACAGACGGACAGAAGCAGAGGAGTCTCTGCAGGTGAATTGACTATTGTTCAAACATGAGGACTTTTTCCACCAAGGTAAAAAGTAGGGGAGGGGCACTATCTATAATCCTAGTTGGGGGGTGAGGAGGCATGGACAGGCTGATCCCTGGGGCTTGCTGGCCAGCCAATCCAGCCAATCTAGCCAATCCGTGAGCGCTGATTCAGTGAGAGATGCCATCTCAGAAAATAAGGTGGAGAAGTGACTGAGGAAGACACTCTGGTATCAGCTCCTGACTTTCACGGGTTCCCACACGGACAAGCACACAGACACTTATACATCACACACACATAAAATAATAGCTAAAAAAAGAAAGGTGGTTATAAGTTCGGGTGACTTTTTTTTAAAGCTGGAGTTTTGTTATGTTGCCCAAATCAGTCTTGAAATCCTGCCTCAGCCCCTTGAATATTGGGATTGCAGGCATGTGCCCCTGGGTTTGAGTTGATTTCTGAAAGATCAATCATTTAATTTTAATCTTAAGGTCATTGGAGCAGATTTTGCCTTGAGAAGATAGGTCAGTAGATGTCCTCCCACCCTAAAATCCTGTGTATAATAAGCCATGCACAAGAAAGACTCCCCCAAACAGCACCAACACCCTGTACAGAAATACCTGCTGAAATTAGGGAAATGGAGAGAACAACTTGTCTTTCATCTATCTGTAATAAGACATGTAGCCTGATGAGAACAAGGGATTTCTGCTAAGTCCTTGCTGGCTTCTTACATAGTGGCATTTAGAGACTTAGCTTTCTAACCCAGACGAGATGACCGGTATCGACTTTCCCTCTCTTAACTGTAATTCATTCACTGCCCCATTTCTGTCCTGTGAGCAAATGCTAACAGCTTTCCAGGAGTCTAGTCTCCATTAATAGTTTCAAGTACCCGAGGAATTTATGTAGTGTCTTCAGTAAGTGTTCTAAGGAAGACTTTAAAATTACCCCCTTCTTCGACCCCTGCCCACCAAAGTCCCACAAACCTGATTCCCTCAGCTCATTGATTGCACAGAGGATCCGGTGGCTGATGTCTGTGGCTTGGTCTCCCTCTCTTCCTTTCTTCCTTCTTCCCTTCCTCCTTCCCTCCCTCTGTCCTTCCTTTCTTTCTTCCTTTCTTCTCTGCTAGCTAGAGTTTGGTGAGCCTTGTCAAGAATTCCTTCAAGTACCTAAAGGAATCTCCCCCTTTTTACTGGCTTCTTCTCTCCCACAGGGTCCATTATCTCTATTAGCCTGCTTCAGAGAAAGCAGAGATCTGTGACATGGCCTAACTTTTCTGAAGTATGTCTTCAAAAGCAGAGTCTGGGCAGCTCCGAAGGGAGAGTAAAGGAGGAGATAATAGGGGAGAGAGAAGAGCTGTGAACAAAGGGACCCTGTGGGCCGTCCAGTTCTTCTTGGGCATCTTGTGGAGTCTTTTTTTTTTTAGGAGTCGCCAAAGAAGATAATACCCAGAGCATCATTATTCTAAAAGTCATTTAAAGGAGCTGGAGAGATGGCTCAGTGGTTAAAAGCACTTGATGCTGTTCCAGAGGACCTGGTTTGGTTCCTAGCATCCGTGTGGTTGTTTACAAAGGTCTGCAACTCCAGTGCCAGGGGATCTGGCCCCCTCTTCTGACCTTCTTGGGCACCAGGAGCACGTGTAATACACAGACATACATGCAGGCAAAACATTAACACACATAAAATAATAAAATAAAATATAATAAAGGAATCTAAGAAGAAAGTCATTTAAGATCCTGATTTCTTAAGTTTGTTTGCACATAAGAACACAGGTAAGAGAGCCAACATAAGCTGGAAGGCTGGGTATTAGCCTTAGTATTCACTTAGTTTTTTTTTTTTTTTTTTTTTTTTTTTAAATAGGCATCTACTTTACTTGGTAGTGATGGGGTTCAGATCATGCTAATCCCCAAACATGGTACCTTTGTATCTGAAATGACGAGAGAGGTGGGTGTCAGTCCCACATTCCCCTGGTCCCCTGAAGCAGACTATAAAACCGAGAAGGATTTCTGATCCCCGTGTGGAGCAGGTCACGAGATCACTTACTGGAGGGGCGTTCTCCATACCCAAGGAAAAGGACATCCTTATTTCTGAAGACACAGGGTCAGAGGACAATCTCAACAAACAGGAGATGCTGAGCACTCTTTCATTAGATCATGCTTTTTAATACAATTACTCTTCACCAGTAAACACACGTCTTCATCAAATCTAGCATTAAAAAAAAAAATACCCACACAGGTTCACCCATTTACCCATTGCTTCGAGTTTCCATTGCTGGTGCCATATAAATACTGCATAAATAATTTCATATGGTTTTCCCTAAAAAAAGGTTATGGAGGTTTCAACCAGGACCATAGGATATATTTGAAGGGAAAAATAGATTTCTTTTCCTAGAGCAGTGGTTCTCAACCTGTGGGTTGTACCCTCCTTGGAGGGTTGAATAATTCTTTCACAGGGGTCCCATACCAAATACCCTGCATACCAGATATTTACATTAGGATTCATAACAGTAGCAAAATTACAGTTACGAAGTAGCAACGAAAAGTAATTTTATGGCTGGGGGTCAGCACAGCATGAGGAGCTGTATTAAAAGTCTCAGCATTAGGAAGGTTGAGAACCACTGCCCTAGAGCAACGTACACGAAGAATCCGAATGGATAAGCTCTGACACCCTATGGCTTTCGTTCCCTGTACCGGAGTCTGCCGTTTCTAGCATGGCTTGGTCCTGTGGTGCTGCCGGTGGTGATAGAGGAAAGAGGAATGATGGACACGCAGATACACGTACACGGAAAAGCAGGAGTGATGTGGCCACGCACACTCTGGTGGAGTGGCACCAGCCCTGGGACAGCCTGAGACTGCGCAGGGGGAGGAGCCGGCTAGTCCCAGTAGGAGGTCCCTGTAAGGGAGCATTCCCAGGCTGCAAGACCTGGGCAGGGGATGCTGCACTTGCTAGTTTTCACACACACACACACACACACACACACACACACACACACACACACACACACACACACACACACTGATGAACCATCCATAGACACCTGTGACTGCAAACACTGTCAACATTTAAACTCTGACCAGAGGGAGGCTTTGCCGTCCTTGTGGTCTGAGGTATCGGTCCTTGACATGACTATGCTCACATTCACTCGGGACTTTCTCTGCTCTTTACACATTCACTCAAGGCTTCCTTGCTCCCCACAAAGACCACTATAAATACCCACAAACGGAATGGAAGGGTTCAATAGACACCAGTCCCCAAGGAAATACTTAGAATTAAAAACTCTAGGTTTATACCTTATATATGTCTTTGAGTGATGTTTGATAGATAAGAAAATCGTGGAGAGGAGAAAAAGGAATTACTTTTCCTGTTTGACTAGTTTGGTTTAAATTTTTGTGTGTGTATGTATACGTTCATGTGTGTGTATGTACATGTAGGTGAGGGTGAGCGTGTATGCATGTGTGAGTGGAGAACTCAATCACCCTCTACCTCATTTTCTTTGAGACAGGGCCTCTCACTGAAATGGAGCTTGTTGATTTGGCCAGGCTGGCCAGCTATTGATCTTAGGGATCTGCCTGGATCCAGCCCTCCAACACTGTGGTGTAGATGTATGTATGCATGCCACTGTGTAGGATGTAATGAGAATGCTGGGCTCTGAACTCACTTCCTCATGCCTCTATGGAAGACACTTTACTGACTGAACCATCTCCCTCAGCCCTGGATATTGTTTTTATTTATTAACTATTATTGCATGTGATGTGATGTGTGTGTGTGTGTGTGTGTGCACACGCGCGTGTACGCACACACACACACAGGCGTATGCTAAGGTATACATATGAAAGTTAGATAACAACTTTCAGGAGTTGGTTCTTCTTTTCCTACTGTGGGGCTTGGGGGATCATGGGATTTGTCAAGCGCTTTTGAGCTATCTCATCAGCCCCTGGATTTTGATTTTTAACAACTGCCTAGTTGTTTCTCTTACTGTTACATCACACACACACACACACACACACACACACACACACACACACACACACATGTTTTTAGGGAAGTGAAGTCAAGATTCTATTTCTAACTAAAAGAAGATTGAGAATTAATTACCTTTATTATTTTTGAGGAAAAGAATAGAAACACATCTGTGGTAGTTTGAGTGTAATTGGCCCCATAACACAATTCTTTATTGATTCTTTGGGAATTTCATATCATGCATCCCAATTCCACTCACCTCCCAGTCCCTCCATATCCGCCCTTCACCCCATAACATCCTCCCCAAAGAACCTCCCCCAAGTCAATTAAAAACAAAAACAAACAAATTTTGCTTGCTCCTCCGTCTGTCCAACACCTCTTCACTCATCCTAGTGGCATCAGGAGCCGCAGTGTGTCACACGGCATACCCCTTTGTCCAATCAATTCCACCCACAAAATGCTCATTAAGAAGAGTCATTGGTCTGGTTCAAGGCCTCTGACACACCATCATCACTGGACCCTCACCAGAATATCGGATATCCTGTTGTTGCCCAGAGTCATAGAGATCCTGCAGTTATCATTCCACAGAACCAGACCCTTCACAAACTCCAGCAGGTCATAGATGGGGTAGATGTTAGGGTGGACCAACCCAACACCCAGGATGTGGGTCTGGATGGTAGCTGAGCTGGTCGGTAGGGCCATTGAGACTGCCTCCCCCAGGTGAGGGGCAGAGCCAGCTGTCCCAGGCCCATGCCATCGGGGCCAGCTCTCCCATACCCGTGGAGCAATCTCTCCCAAGTCTGGGGGCCAGCTCTCCCATGGGGGCAGGACCAGCTTTTCTGCTGCAGCAACCAGCAAGGGGCAGCGCCAACTTCCCCAGGGACAGTAAGGGATGGGGCTGGCTCAGCATGGCTCTTGGATTTTAACATGCATGGTGCCTATGACCCCCTTTGGTGACAGGGGCCATGGACACCATCACAGACCCCAGCTGCAGCAGGACCCCAGACCCAGCTATGGCCCTTGGTAGCAGCTCGGGTCTGGATGTCACCATGGCCCTAGCGGCAGCACAGGCCACCCAGATCAGTATGGCCCTGGCTGCAGCATGGCCCTCATATCCTCACCTGGATTCAGGTGATGGCCCAGACCCTGGGTATTTTCATGGTCTTCTATGGTATTAGGTTGATATTAGGAACATCAACCCAGACCCTGGGTCAAGGACTAAGACATGGCCCCAGGTGGCAGCACAGGCCACCCAGATTACCATGGTCTTGCTGCATTGTAGCCATTGGACACCAACATGGACTCAAGTGTGTGACCAGACTGGTCATCCACATGACCTTCAGAGGTTCCTGAAGCCATGGACATTAACATAGACCTTGGCTGCAGCAGGGCCACAGACCCAGACATGTCCCCTTTCCCTTCCACAGCAGCCCAGATGTCATCACGTCCCCTGGTGGCAGCATGGCCCTCAGACACCAAAATGGCCACAAGTGGCAGCCCAGTCTCTAGGCATCCCCACGGCCATGGTGGCAACATAGGTCATGGATGTCATCACAGATGTAGGTGCCAGGAGGGCCTCTGGATGCTGTCAGGAGCCCAGACCATGAGGACTCAGGCTTCCCTGTGGGTGTCTTTCACTCGCATGAGCCGCATGACATCAGATGGCCATAGATCTAAAAGGAAGCTTTTGAACACCTTCGGAGAAAAGAAGTCAGAGGTTCTGGGACACTGGCACCCAATAGCACAATTCCTAATTGGTCTTAATTAATAAAAACTTGGAGTCAGCTATCAGGGTAAAAGACGAAAGATCAGAGAAACAGCCAGCCACTAGTTCTTACCTCTATGAAATCCTCAGCCTGAAAGAGGGCCGAGTTCCTGTCTCCTCCCACCTTATATTCCTCTCTCCACCCAGCCATATCCCTTCCTGTCTCTACCTCCCTAGTGCTGGGATTAAAAGCACGAGATCCCAAGTGCTGGGGTCAAAGGTATATGCCACCACTGCCTGACTCTGTTTCTCTCTCTCTTTTTTTTTGTTTTTTGTTTTTTTCGAGACAGGGTTTCTCTGTGTAGCTTTGCGCCTTTCCTGGAACTCACTTGGTAGTCCAGGCTGGCCTCGAACTCACAGAGATCTGCCTGCCTCTGCCTCCTGAGTGCTGGGATTAAAGGCATGCGCCACCACCGCCCGGCTGTTTCTCTTTTAAACTGGAATAATCTTGTGTAGCCCAGGGTGGTCTTGAACTCACAGAGATCCGTGTGCCTCTGCCTCCCGAGTGCTGGGATTAAAGGTGTGCGCCACCACTGCCTGGCCTCTGTGGCTGACTAGTGGCTTAGTTCCACACTCTATCTCAGGCAAGCTTTATTTGTTAGATCACAAACAAAATATCACTGCAGAGCCCCTGCTCCCTGGGTCTATCTATAGATGCTGGCTGTGGTGACTAGCTGCTGTTAGACTCTGACATTTGTGAGCAGGGTTACTGTGGAGCTGAAGTGCTGGAAGAAGCTCTGTAGAAAAGCTTCCTGGAGCTGCCAGCGGTTGGGCGACCAGATGTAAGAAGGTTCTAGCAGGCCTTTCTACAGGGACCAGACAGAGCCCAAGTCCTGGAAAATTCCCTTCTCCGAAACGTCCTTTAACAAACAAACAAACAAACAACAAACAAACCAGATCAAAACAAGTCCATGGGGTCTATACTTTAGGTGAGAGCTCTCCAATTTCAGCACTCTGAAATACTCACAAGCTAGTCCATGTGGGCAGAGTTTTCTTGTGCGAGCATGCTCATTGTGTGCTCTGGACTCGAACCCCCAATAAAATATCAGCACTCAAAATTAGCTGAGATGGAGAGATGTTCTACTTTCTTTTGTTATTTTTCATTCAGCTGTGGAAAAATGGAGGAGCAAATTTTTGTGTATGTTCGTTTGTAGTGAGCAGCCAAGCAGAAGTTTCTTATGAATGTGACCTGGGTCTGTAGATTGTCACCTTGTTTAAAGAGACAGTAGTATTGGTTCTTCTTGCTGTCTTAAGAAACCGTGTGTGTTATGTTTTTGTGCATGTTTTTCAGAAGTCATGAGTTGACAACTTAATGCTCAAAGTCATATATTAGTGGGATTTGGATAGTAATTAGGGTTAAATGTGGTTATGAGGTTGGGGACCCCCACTGATACCGAGGTCACTACCATTGACACTGATACTGAGGTCATTATCATTGGTACTGGGCTTTTTCAGAAAGAAGAAACCATACAGTGCTCCATGGCAAGAAAGCCAGGAGCTAGAAAGAATCATCTTTGTCCACTCATCAATTGCTAGAAGGACAACTTATAGGAAGTAAGATCGAGGTGCATGATGGTAAGGTGGCAAGGTGGGTTCTCTTGGCCAGGCATTCACGGGCAGCAGGCTTCTTTTCAGGGGGAAATGATTATGTTCCCCATTGGGGATTCTTGAACCTGTGACTTCAAGATCATTGTTCAAAAGAGCTGTCCACTTCTGCACATGCTCATTCTTGAGAAGTCTGTTCCAGATAGCCCTGGGAGTGGAGGGTTTTCCTAAAAGAAAAATTAAGAACATTTTCTATTTAAGAACTTATATCCGGGCATCATTTCTAGACCTGGCCTGATTTCACAATGGTGGCATCAGTGGCTTTGCACTAAGAAGAGAGGTTTAAGTTGGCACACTTGCTCTGTTTTCCCTCCTGATGGCTTTGGCAGAAGCCAGAACTGTGCTCTTAGATAGCCCAGGCTTTAGAACTATGAACTGAATAAACTTCTCTGTGTGTTGTATGAATGTGTCTGTATGTATCATGTGGGTGTGTATTTATTTATGGTTGCTTCATGTAGCCCAGTCTGGCCTTGAACTTTCTATGTAGCCAAGGATGACCTTGAACTCTCAATTTCTCCCTCTCTACCTCTCAAGTGCTGGAAATACAGGCCTGAGCCACCACACCCAGTCTATAGTAGTCAACAATGACAACAGAAAACAGACCAAGACAGTGTGACTATAATCTTGGGCTATTCTTCCCAGTTAAATATGTGAAACACTCTGTATTTATGAATTATTCAGAATCCAAGGTCTTACGGTGAATCTAAAGATACTCACAGACATCTTGACTCATTGGTTCTGTTTATATCTTTCTAGAAATGTCTATTCAGAAGGGGAAAAAGGCCAGCTGTGACATTCTCTTTTCCCCACTTTGTTTCCTCTGCTTAGGTGAGGGAAGAGAGGGATGGATTCAGTCACATACTTTCAGAATTCAGCTGAAATACAAGGCATTCTTTTGTAAGAATTAGCTGCATGGGACTGTAGTATGACATCTGTTTTGCATGGTCAAAATATTTCTTTGCTGAGCTAAAATGCCCTTTTAGGGCCTGGGGGGTGAGTCCCTAGACATTGTTCTGTCTGTGTCTGTACATCCGCGAGAAACTAAAAGGACTTTAAGATATAAATCTAGGAAACATTGGAAACAAATCCCGCCCATTCCTCTTCCATTCCAACGTCTTCAGCATGCTAATTTGAGGAGGCATACCTGGAACTAGAGAACCAAATGGCATATCCACACGTTCACCTGATGTCGGGCAGCCGAAGGGAGGATCGAACTGAGAGAACTTTGCACGGTGATTTCATGCTGAAGCGACTGCCTCTGTGCCAACTGTTGATGGCATGATTGGAGCATTAGTTCCTGCTCAGTCTCTGCACCATTGATAATTCTGCTTAACGTCACCACAGGGGAAGCTTTGTTGGAAGCCGCAGTCACTTTGCCTCCGCAATGGTGTACATTGGCGCCCCATTCAACCTTTTTTCCCTGGCATTAGCGCATTTGAATGGGCCACCAGTGAAGCCTTTCAGTGTGAA
The DNA here is from genome assembly GCF_049852395.1 of Peromyscus maniculatus bairdii. Taxonomy (NCBI): domain Eukaryota; kingdom Metazoa; phylum Chordata; class Mammalia; order Rodentia; family Cricetidae; genus Peromyscus; species Peromyscus maniculatus. The sequence continues at coordinate 14,609,462 of NC_134865.1, read as the reverse complement.
CATGCATCCGGGGTTTCTGGGTGGCCCAGAGCTGAGCTGAGAATTCTCGTTAATGGACTGCAAGACCTAGCCTATTGAGGTGCATGAACTCGGTGACCAAAGAAAAGTGAGACAAAGATGTCCCTCACAGGACCATGTAGGTCAGAAGTGGACAAAAGCAGACACGGCTCAGTCAGAGGTATTTGATTTCTGAGCTGAAAAGGGAACACTGACCCCCGTGGGGGGCAGCGCCACTGATTTGCAGGAAGCTCCCAAGCCCGCTCCGAGGGAAGGCATTTACCAGAATCGCAGGTGGTGTGTGGAGTTATTTTAAAAACGTCCTCTCCTTCCACTTGTCTTTGTGGTGATTTTGTTATTTGGCAGTACTTAGAGCAAGGTCTGGCTAACTAGGCTGACAGGAAACACTGGGGACTCCGAGATGGGGAGGGGCGCGCAGTGCAGAAATTCTGGGTGTTTACAGGCTCCCAGCTGCTGCAGAATGAGCTCTGAGAAGCACACGATTCGTGTGTTTGCAGCCATAGCTTTAACACACTAGCATAATTTCCAAACTGTACTCTAAAGAATGTGGTAAAAGATACAGTACTGAAAATTTACCTAAAAATTCGAAAGAAAAAGGATAAATTAGAGAGCCACAGGAATCTAACAGCTCCGCTGTGGCCAATCACAAGGCGTGAGTCTCTGAGGACCATTCTTGCTGTTGATTGAACCATATCGGTTCCTTAGTACTTAAAAATGCGACATACCCAAGAGTGTAGAGGGCGAACCCTCAGACGCACACGGGCTGGCAGACTGTCCCGTGACCGGCATGCTGTGTGCCTGATGCCCACGGAGGTCGGGAACAGGGAGCTAGGTTCCCTGGAACCGGAGTTAGGGATGGCTGTGAGCCTCTGTGCGGATGCTGGGACCCAAACCTGGACCTTCTGTAAGAGCAGTAAGTGCTCTTAACCAACTCGGCCTCTTCCGAGGACTTTAATGCATTATTATTATTATTATTATTATTCGTTTTTCGAGACAGGGTTTCTCTGTGTAGCTTTGCGCCTTTCCTGGAACTCGCTTTGTAGACCAGGCTGACCTCGAACTCACAGAGATTTGCCTGCCTCTGCCTCCCGAGTGCTGGGATTAAAGGCATGTGCCACCACCCACCGCCTGGCACGTTAATGTTTCTTAAAGGGTTTTAAGCTTCAATTAAAAATAATTCAAATCGCAGAAAAGTTAGGGCCAGACATTGACACAAGCACTCTGTTTCCTGCAGTCACCAATCATCAATGTTTCACCTCTTCTTCATCTTGTCCCATTTGTTTGCACGCGTGTCAATCTTTATTGTCGCTGTTGCTGAACTATTGGAAAGGAAGTCCCAGACCTGGCAATAGCTCATCCATGAGTGCATTAGTGCACACACTTGCTAAGTATAGACGATTTCTTGTAGAGACACAATTCTATCCGTACGTAAGAAAACTGGTATTGATTTGATATTGTCATCCAAGACGCAGAACCTCATTAAAGATTTCAAAGTTATGCACAATCTGTTTAGTTGTCTTTGCTGACTCAACAGTCCATCAGACTAATTGTAACTGTAACAAATAACAAATTGCTAACTGTAGGTTGGGCGATTTTAGAGCTTTTATTTTAGGAGTGTGTCCTGTTATGCTTATAACACTAACTCTGTCTTGAGGAAGTACATCAATTGCCTTGCAAAAAAAAAAAAAAAAAAAAAAAAAATAGCCCCCTTGTGAAGATTTGTCTGTTTTCTCAGGACTTAGCTCAGGCTCACCATTCTGGCTGGAGTACTGGATAGGTGATGAACCTTTCTTAGTGGATCTGTTTGGAGAAAGAGGTCAGCTTACCACACTGTTTGAGCACTTGGTGAAGCTGGCGATGCCCATTGGTCAACATCTCCAATGCAAAGCTAATCTGTGTGGAGGTGTTTTGTAAAACCATTGAATTTTGAGCTGAGAATGTAGCTCAGTAGTAGAGAGCTTGCTGGTCTGTGTGGAACGCAAGGTTCCACCTCCAGTTCCACAAGAAAAAAACAAAACAAAAAAAAAAAAAAAAAAACACAAAAAACAACCAAAAACCGAAACCAAAACCAAAAAAAAAAAAAAAAAAAAAACCAAATAAAAATGACCTGTAAAAACCAATCTTTTACCTAGTGATTGTTGAATCTACTGATAATTTGTTTTAAAAGTAGTCTTTATTTCTTTTCTGAAAATTCCGTACTGTATATAATATATCTTGATCATATCCACCTATTGGTGAAATTATTTAGGCCACTCCACGTAGTTAAAAGGGAGGTTTATTTTGTGGGGTAACTTACAAGTGAAGGGATAGTTTACAGGGTCTGGAAAAGGTATGGTGCAGTCCAGCAGTGTTCTCTGGAGAACTCTGCTTGGGTCTGCCTCCAGCGTCCAGGGTCTAGGAACCAAGAGAGCTGGCGCATCAGGATCTCGTGTCTTCAGGGTCCTCTCTTGGTCCTGCCTTGTAGGCGTGACAGTTACCGAAGCCTCAATGGGGGTTGCAATTTCCAGATCAAGGTTGGAATGGCTACCCACTACATCCACCCCCAGCCCCCTTCCAGCTCCTTCTCCTCTCCAGGACCTGCATATCTCCATCCTGACTTCTTGTCCTCTTCTTAAATTTAATTTATGTATTTACTTAAAGTGCACTAAGACCAGTTGGTGCTGCCAGTCAGTGTATGCCTGGGTGTGGGCTACCACTGATGATCCTTACACAGAGGCAGAGGGGGCATTGTAAGTAGTGATGGAGTGCAATAGTTTACCCGGGCCGTCACAACAAGTACCTAGACAGACTGGGTGCTAAGCTCCGGAAACTGGGGTTCTCACTGTTACAGAAGACAAGTTCCAGGTCTTCTGATGAGTCCTTCCCATATACAGTCACTTCGTTTCATCCTTACACCGTCTTGGTCTTATCTCTATGAGAGAAGGGTGAGGGAGGGGAGAGGAAGGGGAGAAGGGAGGAGAGAGGGGGAGGGAGGGGAGAGGAAGGGAGAGGGAGGAGAGAAGGGAGGGGAAGGGGGAGGAAGAAACAGGGGAAGGGAGGAGAGAGGGGGAGGAAGGGGAAAGGAAGGGAGAGGGAGGAGAGAAGGGAGGGGATGGAGAGGAAGAAACAGGGGAAGGGAGGAGAGAGGGGGAGGAAGGGGAAAGGAAGGGAGAGGGAGGAGAGAAGGGAGGGGATGGAGAGGAAGAAACAGGGGAAGGGAGGAGAGAGGGGGAGGGAGGGGAGAAGAGGGAAAAGAAAGCTTCTATGTCTTTTCCTCTTATAAATCCTAGCCAGTTAAATCCCCACCATGTGGCTTCACTTAACCGTAGTTACCTTCCTAAGGCCCCATCTCCAAACAGTCATGGCTTGGAGTTAGGACCTCGATATGTGAGTTTTGTGGGCACAGAATTCAGTTCATAACAACTGGTATCCTGTTAAAGAAGAGCTTTCTGCCTTGGTTTCCCCTTTACTCTCTTTCATCTCTTCCTCACTTCTCCTTTTACACATTACTATGGACTCATGCCTTTATTTATTTATTTGTGTGTGTGTGTGTGTGTGTGTGTGTGTGTGTGTGAGAGAGAGAGAGAGTTTGTGTGTAGTATGTACGTATGTATGATGTATGTATGTGTGAGTTTGTGTGTAGTATATATCCATGTATGTGTATATGTGTGAGTCTGTGTGTAGTATGCATGTGTGTGTGTGTAAATTTGTGTGTAGTATGTATGTGTGTTTGTGTGTAGTATGTATGTATATGTGTGTGTGTGTTTGTGTGTAGTATGTATATGTGTGAGGTGTATGTGTACGTGCACATATGTGTGCTGGTACATGTGCATTGAGGCAGAAGGTGTTAGATGTCCTCTGTCACTCTCTACCTGAGCCTGGAGCTCACATTCAGTGCCTTCTCCAGAATGGAGATCTTCTACTTGGTGCTGGAGTTACAGCCGTGAGCAGGACCACAGCTAGCTTGTCATGTGGATGTTGAGATCTGAACTCCAATCCTTACATTTGCCCAGCAAATGCTTTTACCATGGATCCATCTCCATAGACTCAACCCTTTTAACATTTTTTATTTTTGTTTCGTATGCATGAATGTTTTGTCTTCACATATGTTTATGTGTCATGTGTGTGCCTCATGTCTGTTGAGGTCAGAAGAGAGGGCTAAATACCCTGAAATGGGAGTTACAGTGGCTGTGAACCACCATGTGGATGTTGGGAATGGAACCCGAGGTCTCTGCAAGAGCAGTGAATGCTTTGAACGGCTGCGCCATGTCTCCACCTCCTGCCTCCGTTTTGAGACAAGGTCTCATATGGTTGCTCAGGCTGTCCTGGAATCCACCAAATAGCTCAGGCTGACCATGAACTCCCAGCAATCCTCTTGTCTCAGCGTCTTGAATGTTGGCATTTCGTGCATTTACTTTTTACTTAACATGTTATAACCTATTTATGCCATCATTTATTTTCATAATGAAGTTGTTCAAGATGTGGTTGATGAGAATGCATTTGCTAAGGGATTTTGCTTCTTCTTAATGGACCGTTGTGTGTGGGACACAATACTTGTTAATGGCTGTGAGAACCTTTGGGACTAGTTTTTAATAGCATCCCCAGTGCATTTATAAGTCTTTTAAAAATTAGAACCCAGCCCTTTAAAAATACAACCATGAGTTTAGCAAGCATTTGAGTGGCTTGTAATATAACACATACTTAGTAAATATTGATGAATGAATGGACTTGCATTGTGAAGTTTGCTTGGTCCGGTAGAAGGATCTCCTTCCCCCTAGTGAGTTTGCTCTGGCTACAGTAGGTGGAGTGACTTGGATCAGGCCTTGTATTTTATCTTCATTGTTAGCCAGCAGCTCCTACTGCTGAGGAAATCCAGATTTCCACTCCTGTCCCCCCAGTGAGTGATTATGGATGTTTTTCTAGGCAGCAGTTCTGTGAGTGTCCAACTTCTCATTTGAAGTTGGTGCGTCCCTTTGGACTTGGAGAGGGCTGAGATAACTTATCTTAAAAGGAACGTTTGAAAATCCGTTCCTTTTCCTACAGCTACAGCTAGCTAAGGATTCCGTTTCCTTATAGAGGAAGAGAGAATCCAGTTTAAATGAAACTAGGCATACAGATTTCAGAGCTCTTGAGAATCTCGTACATTTAATATCTATTCTGAGGAACAAGGCTTCAGTCACAGCCAACCACTCATTGAGGATCTATTTGCTGTCAGAGTGAATTGGGTTTTTATGTAACAGTTCGTTGTGGTTGGGGGTGGGGATAGGAAGGTGATTACAAAGTAACAAACAAAATGTAAGTGATAGGACCTTTGATTTTTGTTGTTGTTGGTTTGTTTCATTTTCTTGCTTCTGGATCCTTAGGGATACTGGTAACAAGGCGTCATTTGCCACAGCAGTCTTAGAAAACAAGGCATGCTCCTCAACTACTTTTGCTGTGAATAATCCATTGAAGCCAAGCGGATTCATCAGTGTTCACACAGAGGTTGCATCCTTACATATCTCTTTGAATTTGTGGGATGCATATGGTCTGCCACTTCTATAGAAGAAATATTTTCATTTTAGAATTCAACTTTTATAACCTTTGGCAACGTGTAGTATCAATGGCTCTTTGTTGTTGGTTTTTTTTTTTTTTCTAAAAAGTGAAACTGTAAGCTATCCCCAAGGATATGCAGGGCGTTGCTATAGCAACAGAATCTGCCTCCCAGCACTACAAGAGAAGCCATGAATAAAAGATGGTGCTCTCCGGACAACAGAATAGAAGAGGTTGTTTCGATCCTTCTAATACCTGAAATTTGCTGTTATTTTGTTAAATGCAAAATAAAAATCTTGGGGGAAAGGCACAGTTCACTAAAAGGATGAATTTCTGTATTGCACTTCAGATGTCATAGGGGAAAATCACATGCTTTCTGAACAGAGTTAACACATGTGAGCAAGTCCAGAGAAGGGCCACAATATTTGCTTTATATATTTTTCTGTCTAATTTTATGCTTCAAATGAGAGGACTAAAGACAGATGTGTGAATCTGGAATACAAAGGATGGGAATTTTATTCTGATCCAAAATAGACTTCTGGTTCCATATTTAGGTGTAAGCACACACTACGTAAAGGGCTGGACAAAACAAAGTGTGCTATTTCAGCCGGCTTTGTATGTCCCGAATCTAGTTATTTCATGCATTATCAGTTGGCCACTGAGTTCTCCTCCTGCTGGCTTCATGGTAAACTGCCTTTCCAGGAAGGAGTAAAAATCTCACCTCTTCTTATTCTAGATACTCAGAGCTAAATTAAATTACTGTCAAAAGCTTTGGCTACCAGAGCAAAGGGATTGCTCTGGGCTGAATGACATTTGCTCAGAATTCTTACACTGAAGCTCTAACCTCCAGTGTTATTGTGCTTAGACATAAGGCCCTCATGAAGTACTAAGTTTAAGCAATATGATCCAATAAGATTTGTGTCCTTAGAAGAAGGGCATTTCTGTTGGTGTGCTGGCTGATGAGAGAAGCTGGGGTACTGGAGGTGAGAAACACAGGCAAAGGTTAGACGTAGGATACCCGCACAGTTTAGAACTGGGGCTGAGTGGCTAGCCCTCCACTGGATCATGAGCATCACCCAATCCAGGGGAGAGGTGTTCCTGGACCTGTGGGTGCCCCTCACCACACATTATGTGATGTGACTTTCCTTGTTTACTATGGGGAGTCCCCTGCACTGAGGATACGTGGAGGAAATCGTCATTTGAACTCTAGGGAGTCGATCCTTGCTAGGGACTGACTAAGCGGGCTCTTGTTCTCCGACTTTCTGAACTGTGAGGAAATATAGCTCCATTGATTTTTTTTTTAATGGAAGCCTGAGCTGACTAATGTGGGAATGAAAATACTTGATTATCCTCTTGATTTTCTTTTGGAGTCAAAGTGAAGCTCTCTTTGCAGGTGGACAGACACTCACGCCCCTTTCAACTCTTCTGTGACTTTTACCACTGTCACCTTGGCAACTTGGCAGAATTGGGGCTCTAAAGGCTGCTTATCCAGCTATCAAATGCACGCGTGTAAAAGGGATTTGCCACGTCAGAGCTTAACAAGGGGTAGTAGTTTGTTCCTGAGCTTCAGTTGAGTAGATAACATCTGGGAAGGATGGCTTACTAGACTGCTTAGTAGCGATGTAAGAATACATTTTGGGACTGTAAGAATGGCTCAGCACTCCAGAGTGTTTGCTGTTCTTGCAGATGATTTGGGTTCAATTCCCAGAACCCACATAGTAGCTCACAACCAATTGTAACCCCAGTTCTAGTGGATCTGAAAATCTTCTGGCCTCCAAGGGCCCCAGGCACACACACGGGACACATAGAGACAGGAAGGCAAACTCTCTTCAACACAAAATGATAATTTTTTACTTTTGTTTATGTGTATGCCTTGGGTGTTTTTCCTGCATGTATATTTGTGCATCTATGTGGAGACTGGAGGAGTGTGTCAGATCTCTTGGAACTGGAGTTACAGGTTTTTGAGAGAAGCTGGTTGGTTGCTGGAAATCAAACTCACAGGAAGAGCAACAGCTGCTCTTAACCACTGAGCCATCTCTCCAGCCCAGCAGATGTTGTAAAGGATAAGTTTTGGATAACCAATGCCAAGACTTCAAGGCCTTTTCAATTCTTTTTGTTGCTCTTGGGTATTGAACCTGGGGCCTCATGCATGCTGGTCAAGTGCTCTACTACTGAACTACGTCTCTCAGAGGTGAATGATTCCTATTCTTGTTAAGAGTTTTATTCTCCTTGAATTCCTTCCATAATTTAAAGCTACCAGGGGTTTTCTTGTAAGAAATATATTTAGTCTGGCTCATTGTATGACTTGGCTCTGATCCTCTTTCCAAAACATTCATTATTTAATTTATCAGACCATGATCATCATCATTATTATTGTGTGTCTCTGTGTCTGTGTAGGTCAGAAGACAACTCGGTTGGGTCAGCTCTCTCTTTATACCTTTATATGGAGTCCGGGGGTTAAATCCAGCCCATGAGGTCTGCACAGCAAGTGCTCTTATCTGCTGGGCCATTTTGTGACAAAATGGCGGCCCTCTGTCTACTTTTAAAACTATGTTAATAATGCCTGGGGAGAACACTCTTAGAGACGTGGGTCATTTTTCTCTTCTTTTCTAAATTTTATATAATAAGCACTCATCACTTTAATAATGGAAAAATAATAAAGTCAAGAAATACTAGGTATTAGAGGAACTTATAAAAACCCTGTCTTTCAAGGAGAATTTGAGGTGGCTTGAATAAAATATATTTTTACTACCATAAAGATAGGCAGGCCAGGAATTAGAACTGTAAAAGTTTCAAAAGAGGAAGGAATTAGATGCTTTAATGATGAGACCTAATACAGTTAGGTAACTGAGCAGTAAATTTAGTGCTCAGCGTCCTGCCAGTCAGGAAAAGGAATCGTGGATTAGAGAAGTCTCATTATCTGATCAAAAGAAAGGACAGTCGTGCTCTGTGAGAGAGGCGCTCTTCCTTGACAGATGCCTGAGAGTAATGTGCCACAGCATGCCTCACTTGTACAGCACATAAAAGAGTATTTTGTATGCTTCTAACATAGAGAAAATGTCTGGGACTCAGAGACCATCGACAGTGACAGAAGCCATTGGTCACGTTCCCGTGTATCTAATTTCCCCTCTTTTGATGACCACCCACCTTCCTCAATGGGATTGCTTATCTTCTAGTTTAGTATGGAGTTTATGGGGCCTCACACCTATAGTGCATCTTTGATCAACGCCGAGGCAATCAAAGAACAGACATGAACGTTTTCTAAGGGGAAATTGTCCATTTTTCTATTGGACAATGGTAAAGTAGAAATATTCTCTCAGCCAATGGAAACCTTTATTCTGTACTACTTGAGAAAAGCAAGAGACAAGCTCAAATGTGTGTGCAGAAATACAGAACAGACAAGAAGTTCGTACCTCCTGGGTAGCCAGGAGCTGCTGTAGCAGTGATTCTCAACCTGTGGGCCGAGACCCCAATCGGTCCTTTCACAGGGGTTGCCTAAGCCCATAGGAAAACACAGATATTTACGTTATGATTCACCACAGTAGCAAAATTACAGTTATGAAGCAGCAACAAAAATAATTGTGTGGTTGGTGGTGTGGGGGGTCACCACAACGTCAGGAACTGTGTTAAAGGGTGGCAGCATGAGGAAGACGGAGAGTCACCTTGCTATGGTTTCTGCAGTGGATTTGCCCTGCCCTAACTGAGTTCTGATTTCCCCCCACAGACATGCCACAAGCCAACCTGATGGAGACAATTCTTCATTGACGCCCTCTTCCCAGGTGATTCTAGACAGTGAGTGGCACGTGGACAATTAAAGCTACTGGTCACAAATACCAAATGGAATTTACCCTAAGACATTTCCCCCCCCAGAGGTCAAGATCACCAGAAAAGATGAGCATAAGCACACCAGACCATGCTCATGTGTCACCCCACCTTTGTACCGGGCGTCGTGGGAGTTTGAGAATAACGCCGGGAGAGTAGTCAGAAGCAAGCCCAGGTGCACGCTACGGTTTTATCAGAAGAGACTGTAAAATACTGAGTTGACAGAGCAAATCTCAGGCGTCAGCTCTTCCACCTCGGGGCCTTTGACCAGAAGTGGCGGGCAGATGCTCACAGAGGAACTTTCCTGACGGGACCACAACGCAAATACAGTACTGAAGATGTGCATGCCCTGGACTGCTGCTGAACAAGACAGCGAAGGTGACCTTATCATCCCATTTTAAAGAACTGGAACGCTTTTTACCGCAACATGTAATTTACATAACACAAACTCTAAGATTGTTGTGGTTTTATTAGTGTATTCACAGCTTGCAACCATCACCTCTAATTCAAAGAGGACCTTCCACTTCTTTATCTTCATTTATCTTTTAGTCTATCATACAGAGTTTTTTTTTTTTATGGCATCATCTTACATGTGCATCATTAGGTTTTATTCTCATTTGTTCCTTTTCCCGCTTTCTTCTCCGATGTCCCCTGCCCTCCTCTGGCTGGCACTCTAAATTCTTCCTGAATGTCACTGTATTCCATTACCCACGTGCCCCCACTGCCTGAAGATCTCCTCCCCCTCTCTCATGATCTCATTTTCTAGCCTAATTCCCTCTCACGAACACACACACACACACACACACACACACACACACACACACACACACACACTGCATACATGGTCTAGGCTCACCTGAGAGGGTGCGTATGGTACCTGCTGCCTGAGGCTAGCATCTTAATGACTTCCAGTCATATCCATTTCCTCACAAATGTCATGATTTCACTATCCTCTGGAGCTGGACGAAATTCCATTGTGTCCAGGCACCACGCTTTCTCTATCTGTTTCTCTGGGCTCCTTTCATTTTTCTCACTCTTATGACTAGGGCAGCCATGGACACGGGTGTGCAAGCGTCTCTGTGCTTTGTTGACTGAGTCTCTTTCAGGTATATAAACGACCAAGAGTCACGTGGTACTTCTGTTTTTAGTTTGGGGAGAAACTTCTGTGTCCATTTATACAGTGGTCGCAGGTATTTACATAGCCACCAGCAGGGAATAAGCATTTCCTCTGTTCCTACACATCTGCCAGCATCACATCTGCCAGCATCACATCTGCCAACATTTATTGTCTCTTGTTTTCTTGATGATGGCCGTTGACTGGGGTGAGGTGCTGTCAGAAGACACTTTATTTATTTATTTATTTATTCATTCATTCATTCATTTATTTAAACTTTTATTGATTCGTTGTGGATTTCGCATCACGCAGTCTTATCATCCCACTTATCTCCCCATCCCCTCACATCTACCTTTTGCCCTTGCAGCCTCTCTCCAACACAAAACCAAATTTAAAAGAAAAACCAAATACTATACAAAACAGAGAGAGAAAGAGAGGAGAGAGAGAGAGAGAGAGAGAGAGAGAGAGAGAGAGAGAGAGAGAATCTTTTCGTGGAAGCTGTAGTATGGTCTGTTGAGTAACACAATTTATCCTTTAGTCCATACATTTTGCAAGTGATCATTACCACAAGTCATTGGTCTGGCTCGAGGCCTCTGGTTTCTGCTACATCACTGATGATGGGCTCTCGCTGGGGCTCCTATTGGATATACTGTTGTCCTGTGCCATGGAGATCCCACTGATTTGGATCTGTAGGTTCATCCCCTTCAGTTCATAGATGAGGTGGATGATGGGGTGGGCCAACTCAGCACTGGTTCTGGGCCTGGGTGGTAGCTGGGTTGGTCAGCCCACCAGCTTTCCCTCATTGTCACTACCCAGGTGAGCTCTCAGGCACTGCCTCAGCTAGCTCACCCAGTGCAGCCTGCAGCAGGGAGTGGGACCAGTTCTCCTGCTCTCAGGCCCTCAGATCCAGGTCACCTACACTCACACCACTAGGGCCAGCTCTACTGTTTTGCCCAGACAAGGTGTAGGACCTTCTCTCCTGATTGGTGTAGGGGGCATAGGAAAGGGGTGTGTGGGGTCAGCTCTCCTGCTCTCATGCCCTCAGGGCTGGCTCACCTGCTCACCCAACAACAGGGTCAGCTCTAGTGTGCTGTTCAGGCGGGGTACAGGGCCCACTGGGCACAGCTGCAGCTGGTCTGGCACAGGTCTCATTCTCTCACTCTTATGACCCTGGGGCCAGCTCTCTTGCCTGCCACAGGTAGCAAGGGGCAGAGGGAGGGAGTGTTGTGGAATACTTAACTATGTAAAGCTGTGTTACATTTGTTTCTGCTGCATTTGTTTAATTATGCAAAGATATGTAAAGATTATGTAAAATATATGTAAAGATTATTGTTAATTATGTAGCAATATGTTGGTTGCATCTGTTTCACCCTGGCTGCCTAAGGCACCTGATTGGTCTAATAAAAAGCTGAGTGTCCAATAGCTGGGCAGGAGAGGGAGGCAGGGCTGGTGGGCGGAGAGAGTAAGTGGGAGGAGAGAGAAGAGAGAAGGATAAAGAGAAGGGCGGAGAAAGAGAGGGACATGCCTAGGTTCAGAAGCCAGGCAGCAGCCAGCCAGCCATGGATACAGCAGGAAAGTAAGATATACAGAAAGAAAAAGGTAAGAAGCCCCAAGGTAAAATTTAAAATAAGAGCTAAGATAAGGCTGAGCATTCATAATTAATAAGAAGTCTGGTGGGTGGCCTAAAAGGAAGACTGGTACAGGAGAGGGCATCTTTCCCTCACTCATGTTACCCTATGGCATATGAGGATGCCCTCAACGTCCTCTTACCTGTGTCCCTGATCACAGGGTCAGCTCTAGTGTGCTGCCCACCTCTGGTGAGGGGTGGGGCCATCTTTCCTGAGTGTTGGGGATTGGGGCTGCTGTCCCCTGAGGGTGGGGACAGCTCTTCTGCTGCAGGATCCCAAGAGGGACAGGGGCAGCTCTCCTAGGGCCAGTGAAGGGCTGGGCTGGCTCAGCACAGCATGGTTCGAATGACCCCCTGTGCTGACATGGGCCATGGACGTCATCACAGACACCTGCCGAGGGAGGACCAGGAACCCAGACATGGCCCTTGGCAGTAGCTTTGGCCTGTACAACACATGGCTGGCCCTTGGACACCCTCATGGCTGTAGGTTGCGTCTTAGACCCCCGGGCATCTGTGTGGTCTTTGGTGGCAACATGGGCCACAGTTGTCAATCCAGACCCTGGTTGTGATGGGACCATGGACCTAGATGTGGTCCTAAGCAGCAGCCCTGGGCCAGAGGATGCCACGACCCTAGGTGACAGATCGCACTGGCCACTCAAATCGGCTTGGCTTGAGCGGTAGCATAGCCCTTAGATACCAACATGGTCATAGATTGCAGCCTAGACCCTGGGCATCTGTGTGGCCCCCTGTGGCATCACCGGCCAGAGACCAATTCAGACCCCGGCTGTAGTAGGACCACGGACCCAGATATGGTCCTCAGCAGTAGCCCAGGCTAGGATATCACCATGACCCCAGGTAGCAGCGTAGACCACCCAGATTGGCATGACCCCCATGGTAGCATGGCCCCTGGTCACCAGCATGGCCCCAGGTGGCAGCCCAGACCACAGTTCTCTGCATGGCCTTCAGTGGCAACAGTTGCCACAGACATCAACACAGGCCCCCGGGGCTGCTTCAGAGCCTTGGATGAAGACCTGGCCCTTGCCAGCAGCCCAGGCTGGGACATCACCTTGGACTCAGGTGGCTAGCAGGCCATTCACATCAGCCTGTTCTTCACGTCTTCAGATCTGCCTCTCTTCAGCCCATGAACTGATCTGCTTCTCTATCTATCTCTTCCATTTCCCCACCCTATACTCGCTCACTATAATGGTGCCCGACTTCCTAGTGCCAGGGCTCTATGTTGCGTCACAGGTGGCGCTTGGTTGAGTCCTGCCCACCCCAGTCACAAGGCATGGCATGGAGCTGTTGCTTTTCTTCTCTCCAGGGCTTGAGCCTAGAAATCTTGGGCAGCTCTTGGTATGATGGTGCCCATCTGTGTCCTCTGCCGGCCCAGGTCTGGAAAGGGCCGAGCAGCTTTTGGTTGATTGTGACACCCCGCTCCCCATCTCTGCCAAGAAGTCTGGGCAGGGACAGGGGAGCAGGAGATGGGGAACAGGGAGGGAGTTGCGGCAGGGGAGGAGGCAGGGAGTGGGGCTGGGGTCGGGGTCAGGGTCGGGGTCGGGGCAGGCATCTATGTCCTCCGTGTGCATTTTAAATTTGTGCTTCCCTAATGTCTAAGGATGGTGAACATTTTAGTGGTGTGTGTGTCTGTGTGTTCATGTGTATATGTAGGTGTGTGTGTGTGTGTGTGTCTATTTATGCAAATGCCAGAGGAAGACACTGGGCATCCTCCTCCATCATTCTGTATTATCATTGGGATTAAAGGTACACATATAACAATGATCGGCTGTTTTTTTTTTTTATTAAATTAATTTATTTATTTTACATCCTGGCCACAGTTTCCCCTCTCTCCTCTCCTCCCAGTCCCTTTCCCACCCTCTGTTTCCACCCCCAATCCACTCCTCTCCTGATTCTGTTTAGGAAAGGCCAGGTCTCCCATGGGTATCAACAAAACATGGCCTATGGAGTTGCAGTAAGACTAAGCACCTCCCATGTATTAAGGCTGGGCAAGGCGACCCAGTAAGGGGTAGGGTCCCCAAAGTCAGTAAAAGAACGATCATCTTTTAAATGAACTTTCTAGGGTTTTGAACTCAGGAGTGACCTTGGGCAGCAGTGTTCTTACTGAGCCATGTGCCCAGGCCTCGAATACTCCCCCCCCCACCCCGAGTCTTTGCTGGCCCCACTTATTTCTCCTTTTGAGAACTGTCTATTCACTTCATGAGCTCATTTGTGGATTCGATGATTTGTGGGTTCCTTTTGGTGTTTAGTTTGGCAGATATTTTTGTGTAAGCATGTGCACATGATACAGGCGGATGCTGGGCATCTTCCTCTGTTCCTCTCCACTTTATTGTTTGAGACAGTGTCTCTCACAGCCCTTGGAGATTACCTTCTCAGCTAGACTGGCCGGCTCAGGTTCCTCCTGGGATCTTCTAATTCTGTCCTCTCCGTGCTGGAGCTGCAGGACAGCATCCTTGTGTCTGACTTTTATGTGGGTGCTGGGAATCTGAGCTCCAGCCCTCAGACTGTGCAGCAAGCACTGGGCCAGCCCCCCAGCCCTAAATGTGAGTATGTATACATATCCCAGATAATGATATATACCAGTTATTATATATCCTATCTTAGATATAATATATATCACAGATACTAATCCTCTGTCTGGTGTAAAGTTGGCAAAGTTTTTTTCCCCCATTCTGTAGACTGTCTCTCATTCTGTTGACCATCCTTGTATTGTGCACAAGGGTTATTTTCTTTTTCTATCATGTATGCCCATCTATTGAATTTTGCAATTTTCTCCCTATGTTACTGGAGCCCTTTTCAGAAAATTCTTGTCCGTGCCTAGATCTTGAGTTGTTATAATCTGTTTCCCCCTGGCAGTTTCAAAGTCACAGGTCTTATGTAAAGTCCTGAATCTGGTTTGAGAAGGTTTTTGTGCAGGGTGAAATGATATGGATCTCATTTCATTCTACATGTGATGATTCAGTTTTTTCCTTAGCCTCATTTGTTGAAGAGGCCATCTTTTCTTCAGTGTATGCTTCTGATGCTTTTTGTCAAAAGTTAGGTGACTGTAACTGCGTGGGTTTGTTTCTGGGCCTTTGTTTTCTTCTAGGGGCCTATATGTCTATTTTTGTGCCGGGATGTGTTTGTTACTATGGCTCTATAATATAGTTTGAGATCAGATATTGTCATATCACAATACCTTCAACATTGCTCATTCTGCTAAGGGCTGATTTGGACATTAGCTATTTTTTTAATGGGTTTGGGCTTTAATATGAATTTCAGATTATTTTTCTAGTTCTGTGAAGAGTGTCAATGGGGTTTTGATGGAGATGGCATTAAATTTGTAGAGGTTAAAAATGTAGCCAGTTTTCATAGTATTCATTTATCAATTCATGATCACGAGAGGTCTTTCTATCTTTCAGTGTCCTTTGATTTATTTCTCCAACATCATAAAGTTTTCAAAGTGGAGATCTTACACCTCTTGGAACCTCACATTGTTATCAGACACCATTCTTTTCTTTCTTCCCCATCCTTTGGCAACCATGATTCTGCCTGTATGGGTCAGCATAGGAATGCAATAAATATATGTGGTGTTTTGTATTCGACTTCATTCACTTAGCATGTTTTCAAGATTGAGCCATATTATGGTAGGGGTTGGTGCTTACATTTTTGGTGTGTATAGACTGATAGTTAATTGTAATTAAAATAATGTTTAAGTTAGCATGCAAAGTAGTGGGTTTTATTATGTCATTTTTCATATATACGAACGTGTGTGCATCATTATACTTCATTCTTCTTCAAGAATGATATTATTTTATGAGAGTAGATATACTTGATTGTGCTCATTCCTGAATGAAGGATTGCCTGGCTTGTAAATGGAGGTGGGTCACTGAGTTCCCTACAAGTGGGGCTCAAGTTTTATTCAAGAGGCTTCTTCAGATCTGCTCAAGTCTTTTAAAGTATTTTTCTGAGACCCTAGGGTAGATTAAGATGGATACAGCACATCATAGGAGAAAAAGACTTGAACTCTACGTTTTTCTGTGTGATGTTCTGATACCTGTAACCTCCACGACTTCTGTTACACATCCACAGAGCCAGCTGCTGTCTGGACAAGTCTCTTTAGAAGAGTCTCTAAGTCAATGTGTCTGAAATGGAACTCGTTATGTATTGCTGGAAACATGTCTGTATCTCTTCAGTTCTTCTCTGGTTGTAAGATGTTTTTATCTATCCAGTCTTCCGGGCCAGGAACCAGGGCCGCATCCTGAATTTCTCTCTTCCCTTTATTTTTAATACACAGTTGCCTCCTTACTTAAACACATGTGTACTTTGTCTAAACATGTGTGTGCTTTATCTTCTTGTTTCCATCTCTGTAACCTCTGCTTTTGGTTACTTCTCATAGGATTAAGTGGTTGATTATGGTGGTATTCTATTTGTACTGAAATGTGATTTTAACTGTATGTTAATAAATAAAGTTGCCCAGGGGTCAGAGCTATTAGAGCCATAGAAAGAGCGTGGTGGTGGTGGCGGCGGCGGCGGCGGCGGCGGCGGCGGCGGCGGCGGCGGCGGCGCACGCCTTTAATCCCATAGATCTCTGTGTGTTCAGGGATACAGCCAGCATTGGAGACATACACCTTTAAGACCTAGAGGGCTGTACATACAGGCAGTGACGAGGCAGTCACGTGTTTGGGGTTACAACCAATGAGAAGGCAGAACAAAAAGACTATGTAAAGACATACACACAGGAAGTAGCTCTCTTTCGGAGAGCTAGGACCACCGCAGGAGGAAGGGTGAGATTTTAGCTCTGAGCTCTGACCTCTTGGCTTTCTCTTTTACATTGGTTCTGTGTTTCTTATTTAATAAGACAGTTGGTTACATCTACAGTTGATAAATTATCAAATATTTATTGAGTGTCTCCTATATGTCAAATACTGTGCTAGACTCTGAGAGCCCAGTGAGAAGAATCAGCTTCTCTAGATCTCAGGAAGCTCAGAGTCCAGGGGTTATTGCCACACGTCTTAGCTGATCCTGCTGTTTCTAGAACACATGTGTAATTTAACCTTCATGGCAGTACTTGAGTTGTTTCTAGTTTTTAAATTTTAATTTATTTATTTTCCTTTAAGCTTTTATACTATTGTTTTCCCTCTCTTGAAAGCCCTCCTCCTCTCATGGCTCCTCACTAATTTCCTGACCTCTGTGGGTACTCCAAATGAAACACACACACAACACACACACCTTAAGATTCAAAGCTAACATCTACAAATGAGAGAAAACATATGATGCTTGTCTTTCTGGGTCTGAGTTACCTCATTCAGGATGATTTTTATCTAGCCCCATCCATTTAACTGTAGATTTCATAATTTTGTTTTTATTAATGGCTGGATAATATTCCGTTGTATGAATATACCACACTTTTATTGTCCGTTCATCAGTTGAGGGACATCTGGGCTGTTTCCTGGCTATAGTGAATAGAGCAGTAATGAACATGGATGAGTAGGTGTCTTTATAGCAGGAGCAGAAAGAGTTAAATTGGTATTGGGGAGAGTGGGCATGGTAAAGGATGGAATACTAGGAGAGGCATATAACACTAAAGACTCTTTGAACAAGTCATATGGAAACCTACTTACTACTGTTGAAGTCTTCTAGAATACATATTACACCTACAAATATATAGATACACATATGCGCGCGCGCGCACGCACACACACACACACACACACACAAAGATTCAAAATGGAGTTACCCTAGACTAGAATGGGGCAACAATGCCTTTACTAGACACCACAGCTAACATAGAAATCCCAGTGAGAGGAATGTGTTACTTTTTTTGAAGTTATTGGCTCATGAGATCCCATAGACTCCTAAACATTTCAGGTTATTACCAATGCTTTTGGTTCCTCTCCAGAAGCTGATGGTAAGATCCGGTTGCAAAAGACACAACCTAACCGAGTCACAGAACATGGAAATGTTCTGGATACTGGCCAGGAAGCTTCATCCCTAGTTTTCATATTCCTGGAAGATGCTGGATATGTTACTGGAGAAGAAAAGTAATTACCAGTCTTACCCAGCTGTGAATCCTGTGACCTAGAGTTATGACTGCTCTGGCAAGAAATGTCCATTGGTACAATGGCTGGGCAAACATCATGAGAGTCCTAATCACTTTCTGTTTGGTTTAAGGCCTGTTCCACAAGCTGTAACCCATACCTGGCAGTATAACCTGCAGCTAGACATGTCATAGGGAGAACCTACTGTGATTATTATTATGCTGTCTCTACTCTGATGGACTGAGACCCTGGCGAACATTGAGCCAAAGAAGCTTTTCCTGTGTTACGTTGTTTCTGTGGTATTTTGGTTGCAGCAATATGAAAGTAACTAATGGAGACTTAACAGGAACTTAGCAATGTTACTGGGTACAAATCCAATATACAATGGAAAAGGTTAGAAAATACCAGAAACAATTTACAATAGAAACAATGTTAAAATATCAAGAATATATGTAACAAATGATGTGGCCTCAAAGGTGGCCACTTGTTGGGATAATCTTTTTGTACACTGTGAAGATGTGCCTCTGTTTTACCCCACTTTCCTAACCTTCTGATTGGTTAAACAAATAGCTGAACAGCCAATAGCTAGGCAAAAGAGGATAGGCAGGACTTCTGTGTAGAGATAGGAATGCTGGTAAAGAATCTGGCATAGGAAATTTGCCAGCTAGACAGTGTAGAAGTTGGACATATGTTACTGAGGAGACGTAGAGAGATATGTGGAAGAATGTAGAATAATTATAAACAGGATAATTTAAGTTTTAAGAGCTAGTTGGGAACAAACCTAAGCTAAGGCTAAGCTTTCAAAAATTAATAAAAAGTCCCCGTGTCATTATCTGGGAACTGGCAGTCCAAAGTGGAGGTCCATATATCCAAGTGTGGCCCTGAGAAACCTTGTTCTGGACAAGGAGCTGGACATGGCTTTCTTAGAAGCTACAGACTCTCAGTCAGTCCCAGCACTCATGGTGTACAGAGTTGCAGCTCCTTTAAGAAGCCCTGCTGTGCAGCTGAACACTTGAATGGGGTCTATGAACAGCAGAGCTTGGTGTATGTGACCCAGATGACTACAGGCAGTCAGAAAGTCAGGGTCAGACTGATAAAACCTCTAAACAGGTAGAGTATGCTTAAAATGTGATTAGATGTTGGAGAAAGCAAAGAAAATAGGTAAAGACAGTTATTGAAAACATGTTTTGAAAATAATAAAGTGAAGTCTTTAAAGAGAGAATAAAGTAATATAAAAAGAATAAGCCACATAAGGATGGGAAATACCATAGCATAGGAACTTTGGGCCCTATATAATGCTTTATTAATTTAAAGTTTTTAAATGCTAATGAACAAAAAATGATAACTGATGAGAGACATTGGATTGTGGAAAAAACTGCTGAATTAAACCATCTTATATATTTTAAGGATGTCTTAACTTCAGAGTGGAAGTCAGGAAGTGTGTTACTTTGAGGGAGAGGTTATGTCTTTGTTTCCACAGGAAATGAAAAGCTATGGATTTCTTCAAAATTAATGAAGATTAGATCTGACAGAGGAAGACCTTCTGAAAATCTTGGCTACAGACATGAAAGAAGAAACCAAGAAAAACTACAAGGCAGGTGACGTATATGCTGAGCCCTCTACATGGGAATAACTCTGAGACTGGTTGAGACATGATAAATCTTGTTGGCTACAGAGTCCTCATGACTTATTATTATATGTTATCCTTAAACATAGCATGGATGGAGATTTATATTATATTTTGGTTACGCAGTCCAAATTGATTTATAAAGTTGACAGATGTCTTTTACCTGATCAAACATAGAACAGAGAATCATGTTTAGCTGATTTGTGTACACCATACATTCCATACTTGTGTTAATGAAGACATGTATGTTACCTTTAAAAGTTCATGTATTTTCAGAAGAAAAGATCAGGCACCAGTGAAGTCAAGTAGCCCAAGTGATCCAGCCTCACAGAATGTTGCAGTTTCCTCAAAATTCTGCATCCAGAACAACTTCAAAGCTGCTAGGTGAGATGGTTCAGAGCTTCACAGACTATCCAGCCAGGACCTCAAATAAGCTCTACACTTTCCCATCACACAGAGACTGGACAACAAATGATACAGCTAGCTTTCTCAGGACTTGACCATTATCCCAATTTTATCAGGGTCCCATAAACATGTTGTCATCCCCAGACAACAGGAAGTAATTTTAAGAACATAGTGCCCACATTCCCAAGAGATGGGGTGGGTGGTTTTTGGTCATTCAATGGGTTATGGGTGTTTGCCCTTGTTTAGGGGGATTGGTTGCAAGTTATTATTGGTCATGGTCAGAGAGGAAACTAAACAAAGGGAGTTAGATTGAGGGATTTCTTTTTCTCTTTTTCTTTCCTCTATTCTTTTTTCCCTCTTATCTAATGAAAAAAGGGTGGGGTGGGGTATAGGAATGATAGGATATCATTGTTTATTATTATTATTATTATTATTATTGAATATACTTTAAACTAAAAAGCAACTACTAGACTCAAATATTTCACAATTGGTATGGATTTTTGTATATTGCTACAAATACAAGGTTATTTTTGTTATAACATACTGTATATATGTTTCTACTCTTGTTTAAGATACTGTACCTATGAAGCTCATTTTAAAATGTAGTGTAAAGTTCTAGTCCTTGAAAGCTGTTATTTTTTTTTAAGATTTTATTTATTTATTATGTACTCAGAGGAGGGCACCAGATCTCATTACAGATGGTTGTGAGCCACCATGTGGGTGCTGGGAATTGAACTCAGGAACTCTGGAAGAACAGTCAGTGCTCTTAACCTCTGAGCCATCTCTCCAGCCCTGTTTTTTTTTTAAATGCCAAATGCCATTTATTGAAGGAGGGAAGAGGTCTTGAATACAGGCTTACAGCACAATGGGAGAACCCCGGAGGGCAGAAGTGCACTACAGATGTTTTACAATCTTGCATCTCAGCTGTTAATGCCCATTATGCAGGATACATAGACAAGGAACTTTCCTTAAGCATTCAGGAGGGTGAAACCCGGGAGGGAATTAGCATAGGAAGGATATCAAGGTCAAGGTCAGCAAGCAAGGCAACAGTTACCCAAAATGGGGGCCAAGGCCCTACAGGTCCCCCTTTTACTAGTAAATGAGCTTCTGACTTAGGTTGTGTGGGACATCAGCAGGTCACATTACCCATCATGGAGACGCCTGCCCAGACCACACAGGCACTCTCTGTCTTAGGTTGGTGAGCGCCCCCCAGGTGTTACCCATCTCTGAATATCATACAGGCTCAATCGTGTGTGAGCTGGCAAAGATCTCAAAGTGGCGCTGGGTTTGCAATCTGTGTGTTCGATATAGAAAAGACCAACAGAAGTCCTAACCCACCCATAGTCAGTAGGCTAAATGGCAACTGAGCCATTTCCTTCCTTAACGAGCCTTACTGCAAATTGGAGTCCTTATAAGATGGTATCCCAAAGGCAAATGGAACTTGAGTTTATAAATTTATAATTTTAAAAGCCAATCGAAATGTATATAACTATTGAATTAAATTTATCATGCCCAATAAAATGAAAGATTAATTAACTGTGGTAGCTACTTTTGCTGCCAGGGTCTCCACTGTGCTAGCTGTAGTAAGCAATTATGAAATGGTAATCCCAGAAACAGTAGCAGCAGTGGCTGCCTCTGCTATAACAGCAACAACAGCAGCAGTAATGTCAAGTTCTCTTCTTTAGTGTGTGGGCATCCACTGACATGGATACAACTCCAGGAACACGAACCACTAAGGTCCATTTTTCTTGATCCCAGCATAACTTAATCAGGCAGCTCTGCAAAAGAACAACTAAGAACCATAAAGAAAAAACAGGCAGCTCACAAGGAGCATAAATAATGGTCTTATAATGGCTACATTTAGGCTGATAAATTTATTATTATTATTATTAATTATTATTATTATTATTATTATTATTAATATTGTTTTTCGAGACAGGGTTTCTCTGTGTAGCTTTGCACTTTTCCTGGAGCTTACCTGGCATCCCAGGCTGGCCTCGAACTCACAGAGATCTGCCTGGCTCTGCCTTCCAAGTGCTGGGATTAAAGGCGTGTACCACCAATGCCCGGCTAGGCTGAAAGGGGGCTAAATGAATTTCAGGAGGCCAATAAATGTTGCACAGAGCCACTCCTGAAAAGTATGTATTACACCAGCTTGAAGAGGATTTTGAAAATGAAAAGGCTTAGCTGGCATGCTACTGTTAACAAATGGAGGTCAGTGACCTTCAGGGTTATCCTTAATCTCCAAGGTGTCTGGGCGACATGTTCTCAAACATACTTGAAAAAGCAGTTACCATACATTACCTTCTGGAGAATCTAACCGCATGGTTATAGTTCCTAGGCTTACATTAATGCTTGCCAAAGTTGGCCATATTGGGCTCTCAATCCCCATTGGCATCAGAAGGGGAGAGTTTTTCATGAAGACCCAATAGGTCTCTGCCATGTTGGGCTTCAGCAGTAGCCACAGGGTGCACTCAGTGCTCAGGAATCCAAAGAGGAACCTCATTGTCCTGAGAAAACACATAAACAGAACTCTGGGGCCACACCAATACCAGATCGGGTCTCCTCCAAGTGTCAGCCTGGAAAACTGTTATTACAAACTGTTTAGAATAATTAAGAAACACAGGTTAGTAGTTAGTAATCTATAACAATCAAATTTTAGTCATGCTAGGTATATTTCCAAGGTCATACAGAAATATATTTTAGATAGATAGATGGTATTCAAACACTTCAAAGACCTACAGAATATGGCATTTAAAATGTTTTAATAACATAAGGCTTTTATGGCAATGAGACACATCTGCTCCTGGCATCACCAATCTACTTCATAAAAGTACTATGGGTATCAAAGAACCTCTATATGGAGTTTGTTTCAAATGTGGCAAAGCTTGCCATTTGGGCACGAAACTGCCCTTGCCTCAACTGCTGACAGTATGCTGTCCAAACTGGATAAGCAGGACACAAAGGAAGTTGATTGCCAAACTTTGTCAAGATAAGGCAAGTCAGTCCTTCAAAATTCCTGCTTTAAAGAAAAGTCTGTCAGATATTCTGGGCCTGCAGGCCAAAGATGGGTGCCCCAATGTTACAGGGGAACCTTGGGGGACTGTCTAGACAGCCAGCTGTCTCTGTTGTGTTTATAGTTTTGGAAGTTGCTTGCTCTGCACTTCCTGTTTACTCAAGTAATAGTTTATCCTTCTTAGGTCTCAGATGGGACTGAAGACTAGATAGTTACAGCCATACAGTTTTCCTTGTTACCAAATTCAGAAAAGAAACTCACAAAAGGTATATTGCTGTGGATATCATTCTATATAAATAAAACACTGATGGCCAGTGACCAGGCAGGAAGTAGGTGGCCAGGCAAGAAGTAGGTGGGACAAGGAGAGAGGAGAATTCTGGGAAGCAGAAGGCTGGAGAGAGAGACTGGAGCCACCGCCAGGACAAGCAGCATGTGAAGACGCTGGTAAGCCACCAGCCACGTGGCAAGGTATAGATTTATAAAATTTAAGATAAAAGAACAGTTAGCAAGAAGCCTGCCACGGCCATACAGTTTGTAAGCAATATAAGTCTCTGTGTTTACTTGGTTGGGTCTGAGTGGCTGTGGGACTGGCGGGTGACAAAGATTTGTCCTGACTATGGGCCAGGCAGAAAAACTCCAGCTACAAATGGCGCCCAACGGCTCGAGTTTCCACCTTAAACCTGAGAATATTTAATAACCAATTCTAAACAGAGCCAAAACCAGGTTCCTGCTTCTTGTCTCATATGGGCAGCTAGACGGCGCAAAACGCGGGTTTGAACACTGGCGGGTTCCTGGCGTGTGCATTTGACCGGCAGTATGGCAGGAATGAGGCGTCTGCCAGCGGCACATTACACTGTGTGGTAGATTTAGTCTTTACTAGTATTAAAAAAAAAAAAGAGAGAGAGGTTTCTGGACTACACGCTGCTTTGATAAAAGCTTAGACCTACTATTTCTAAGAATTGATGACTCCCAGAGCTGGTGGAAAACGTACCACTGCCATGTTGGGAAGCTGAAGTGGGCGGAGCCAGCAGCCACAGCGCCGTTTCAGGCTTAAAGAAAAAAATATATACCGTTATATAAACAAATAGTATCTAAAAATAAAGTGTTAAAAAAAAACAGTGAAGGTAATAAGCCACGTAAAGATGGCTATCACACATAGAATCTGGATTATGTTCTCTTTGATATTCGTAACTGAAGAAAAACATTTGATTACAAAAGCTGTTGAGTTATGCCAAAATGTATATTTTAAAGGTACCTTGACTTCAAAATTTGGATTTAAGGATATGTTACTTTGGAAAAGAGGTTCTGCTTTTGTTTCCACAGAAAGCCAGAGGCTGTGGATTTGTTCCAGATTAAGATACATCAGGTTTCACCAGCCAAGACCCCCTGAAAGGTCTCCGATGACACCATGGCCCAGATGATCCAACATCCAGAGCGGTTTCAAGGCAACTGATTCACACAATACAGCCTCACGGACTACCCCATAGGCCTAAAATTTTCTTTGCGTCCCCATAAGATACAGCGCCCCCCTCCAGCAGGAAGTAGTAAGAGATGCTACGCCCAAATTCCCAAATATACCAAGCTGGTTTTAGAGGTGGAATTGGCTCACTGCCCCTCTAAACCCAGACATATTGTTTTAAGAAAAATGGTTAAGAGATTCTTGTGTCCCAAATCAAAAGAGCCCTCTGGTGTGGGACAGAGAAAAACCAATATTTTTATTTAAAACAGGTTGATTATAAATGTGATCTCTTTCTAAAAAAGAAAAGGGGATTTGATATAGATATATAGGAGGATATAGAGATGATAAGATAAAAGGATAGATTAATCAACCTACTTTTAAAGAACAACTTGTTTAAAATGTTTTACATTGGTATAGATTTTAGTTTATGTTTAAAATGTTTTACATTGGTATAAATTTTAGTTTATTGATACATACTTGAGGTTAATTTTGTTATACTGTATTTCTATTCTTGTTTGAGGTATTGTTTATGTAACTCATTTAAAATTGTTATGGATAATTAAAAATAGATTAATAATTAGTCATCTACAAATAATCATATTTGTAGCCATGTTAGTTAAGTCTTCTAGGTATACATAGATATATTTCAGATAGATAGGTAATCTTCAAACACTTCATAGACCTAGAGAATATGGCATTTAAATAACTTAGAATTCTGTTGACATGAGATACAATTGCTCCTGGCTGCACTAATTTGATCCTGAGAGAATGTTGGGCTTCTAAGACATTTCCATTGGGAAGTTTGTCTTCTTGGCACAAAATGGCCTACTGGGCAAGAACTGCCCTTGCCTTGATGGCTGACAGTACAAATATAATGCTGTCCTTTCTGGACAAGCGGGACACAAGGAAGGCGACCACTGTACTCTGCCAAGACAGGGTAAGATGGTCTCTCAGAATTCCTGCTTCTAAAAATGGTCTGTCAGATACTCTAGGCCTGTAGCCAATTTGAATGCACCAACAATGCTGAAAAACATTAGGTGACTGTCCAGGCTGCCAGCTGTCTTGGTCTACTTTTGCAAGATTCCTGAAAGTTGCTTGCATCCATCTACCATTTCTCAGGTACCATTATGTTCCTTCTCAGGTCTTTGATGTGGTTGAAAACTAGATGGTTGTAATTTCCTCAGTTATGATAAAAGATAAGTTAGATATAAAACCTTAAATTCACAAATATAAGATAGATAGGACATCTTCTTTAATATTGTAACTGTAATTCTTGCTCGATAATTGTTTTGTTATATGTAATTTTACCATGTTAAAGTTAAAACCTTCCTTTTTAAAAAAAGAAGAAAAGGGGAAGTGCTGTGGATATTGCTCTATATATAAATAAAACACTGATGGCCAGTGACCAGGCAGGAAGTAGGTTGCCAGGCAGGAAGTAGGTGGGACAAGGAGAGAGGAGAATTCTGGGAAGCGGAAGGCTGAGGAGGAGACACTGCAGCCACCGCCAGGACAAGCAGCATGTAGAGACTCTGGTAAGCCACCAGCCATGTGGCAAGGTATAGATTTATAAAAATGGGTTAATTTAAGATAAAAGAACAGTTAGCAAGAAGCCTGCCACGGCCATACAGTTTATAAGTGATTTAAGCGTCTGAGTGATTATTTTATATGTGGATTGTGGGACTGCGGGGCTTGGGGAACCTGGAGAGAAGCCCTCCAGCAACAGTATATAAAGTTTATAAAGATTGAGAGACAGAAAAGCTTAAGTTGTTTAAGAAAATGTTTTAAGGTCTTAAAAGATATTTTTATGTTGGTAATACAAGCTATGGCAGAAAGTTATTTAGATACGAAACTTTGGACTCATCAAGATAGGATATATAATAGAGTACTTTGTCCGAGGTTGCCAAATACAAATGGACTAGACATGTAAATGTAATTCTTACCTGATATTTGTTATTATTGTATATAGTTTATTGATGTTAGAGGAAGAGCCTTTTATTGAACTGAAAGGAGGAGATGTTGGGATAATCTTTTTGTACACTGTGAAGATGTTTCTCTGTTTGACCTCACCTGCCTAAGGCACTTAACGATTGGTTTAATAAAGAGCTGAATGGTCAATAGCTATGCAGGAGAGGTTAGGCAGGACTTCTGGCAGAGATAGGAACTCTGGGAAAGAATCTGACATGGGATTCACCAGCCAGATGCAGAGGAAGTCACATGTACAGTACTAAGGAGAGGTAATAAGCCGCATGGCAGAATGTAGATTAGTATAAACAAGAGAATGTAAGTTTTAAGAGCCTAAGCTAAAGCCAAGCTTTCATAGTTAATAAAAAGTGTCCGTGTCATCATTTGGAAGCTGGCAGCCCAAAGAAAGACCTGCCATAGCCACTCTCTTTTAAGCGTGGCGGTTGGTAAGCGGGTCCCACGTAGGTTCATTGTGTGGACGGAGAAGTGTCGTTTCTGTGCACGTCCCGTCTGGTTCATCCACAGTATGATGCTTGTCCACAACGACAGCAAGGCGTTTGGGTTCTGTAGATTCAAACGTCACAAAAACTTTAAAGCAAGCACAGTTGTCAAGGTCGGGTGGGCTAAAGCACTCAGGAGGATGCCCGGAAAGAGCTCTCGATGGGCGGCTCATTTGAAGGGGAAGCCGGAAATGGACCTGTGAAATCCCAACGAGAGCTGTGAAGGAAGCGGTTGATGCAGTGGGGACAGTGCAGAGGGCCAAACAGGAATTCCAAGCCAAACTGGCAGTAAGCAGAGCGAGGGAAATAGAGAGCTACAGAAAGCACAAGGCATCTAACAAACCAAACGTCTATCTCATCCCCGGTCCCTGCTGTAGGCAAAGGAGAGTGGCTAAAAGGAGAAAGGGACTGGTGCACGCGTGGAGGGGGGTTCTTCAGAAGTCTCACTGTTGGAGCTCGGGAGACAGCTTAGTTAGTCGAGTGCAAGCATGGAGGTGTGGGTCCAATTCTCAGAACCCACCTAGGAAGCTGGGTGCCGTGGTGGCAGGTGCTTGTAATCCTCGTGCTGGAGATGCGGAGTCAGGTGGATCCTCTGGGTTCACTGGCCAGCCAGGATGGCCTATCCGGTGAGCCTTAGGACATCGAGAAACCCCATAGATGGATACTGCCCGAGGAATGACACCATACACACACACACACACACACACACACACACACACACACACACACACACACACACACACACACACAGGAATCGTTTCTGTATTTGCATTTGAAAGTATCTTCTAGAGACTTAGAGTTGTTGATTTGTTATAGAAGGTAACTCACACAGAAGATAACTAGAAATCTCTCCTGCATGGCTGTTTGTACATCTCAGTGTGTTGTTAGTGATCCATCTGCTTACGCAAACTATGACAATTCTGGTTGTGGGCTTGACATGGCGGTGCA
Organism: Peromyscus maniculatus bairdii; assembly: GCF_049852395.1. Classification (NCBI taxonomy): domain Eukaryota; kingdom Metazoa; phylum Chordata; class Mammalia; order Rodentia; family Cricetidae; genus Peromyscus; species Peromyscus maniculatus. Next base: position 14,581,418 of record NC_134865.1, on the reverse strand, counting down.
CGCCTTTAATCCCTGCGCTAGGGAGGCAGAGGCAGGTGGATTTCTGTGAGTTTGAGGCCAGCCTGGTCTACAGCGTGAGCTCCAGGCCAACCAAGCCTGCATAGTAAGACCCTGTCCCAAAATAATCAATCGAGAAACAAACAAACAAAATTGCATCTGTAAATTCTGGACATAAAATGGTCCTGAATCTTGACAATAGCCATTATTTTTGAAGTGACTGGTTACTAAAATTCATTGTTAGTAATATACAAAATGAAATTCTTTTGTGGCAAAACATTCCCTTCCCAGTGGTCTGCAGAGACAAGCACAAGGACTGAAGATTTTCATGGCAACTTCAGCAGCTTTCGATTTAAGTATTTCCCATCTCGTCTCCATTTGCAGCTTCCCAGAGGAGCACAGTGGCCACATACAGCGACGCCTAATTATGAGGACCAGTTCTGACCTAGTTTAATTGTTCTGGCAGGCAGTTGTAGATGGGGGAATAATCTGATGCGGTAAGGGTGTTATTTCTGCCTCCAGGGATGCTCTGTTCTCTTGCTAATGATTTCTGCAGTTCCTGGTAGATGAGCTTCTCCCAGCTGCAGCCCAGGAGCTACCCAGGAACAGCTCACTGGGATGTCTAAAAGTCGTATGGTTCTTTTAAAAGAGTTCCTAATTGTATTTTGGAAAATAGAACTCACAGCTAGAACATCTGCCTATTGTTTGCACACAATACTATTTGAAAAGGATGTTAAAGGAGCTAATTGTAAGACCCAATGACCGAGGGCCTCTAGCTAAGTATTGGATGAGGTCCTTGATCCTCCCAGAAACCCCATGAGCTGGGCCTCCACCATCTGATTTGGATGTTGTGTAATGTATACATGTGTCAGAGCATCACATGGAGTCTATTAACATGTGCTTTATATGTCAGAGCATCACATGGAGTCTATTAACATGTACTTTGTATGTCATATAGAAATTAATTAAAATAAAGCATTTTCTTTAATCCCCAGGTTACGAAAGAATTTCATGCCTAAAGGGCAAAAGCCATTAACAAAAATAAATAAGTGTGCTAATTACATTCAAACTTGAATAACAAAGGCACCACAAAGCTAAAACCCAGCCATTTTGAAAAGATACTTGAAATACATTTTCTAAAACTGAATTTATTAACTGTTAGTGAGAAAGATCCCTGAATGTCTTCATTCCTTCTAGGAGTGAAGAGTCCTACAAACTACCCAGAAGCCTAGATAGATCAGTGGTTAATACATGGAATAGATTAAAGGCAAAAATCAACCTGAAAAAGAAAAGTATTTCACAAAATGGGCAAATGTAAAAGGTCAAGTGATAAAAGAAACCCCGATAGTTACTGTGTGAAAAATACCTTCAAGAGATAAGGTAAACACAAGGCAAGGCATTCCTTTGTGGCCATCAGATTGGCCGGTCTTTTAAAAGTTTGATTGTGTGCAGCATTGTAGAAATGTGTAAGAGGAGCGTTCATGGGCTAGGAAGCCATGGGCAGAGATGACAGAATGTTATTAATTGTATTTCCAAATATATTTAAAACATTTAGTGTTTTATTATTATTGCTTTATGAAATCACTCATCATTTGACCGTGACTATTTCTTTACATCCTATAACCAACTACATGCCTCTCACTTAGTCACATATTTCTGTACATATATCTGGAATCATTTCTTTTTGTCCTAGAACTTTGAAAAAGCTAAAAAAAAAAAATGGATGAAGAGATGAAGTCTTGCTGTGTTTCCCGGCTGGCCCTGAGGCCCTGGGTTGGAACTCTGCAATAGCAGAACTGTACGTAGCACACATCAGTGTGCCCCGCTGAACACTTATTTTTGACTGGGTCTTTGGTAGGGAAGTCTCCAGGGTTCTATTTTCCTGAATACACCTTTGTTTTTCCTTTCCATTTGAAAGATATTTTTGCTAAGTGTATGTCAAGTTGGAAGTGATTTTCTTCCTGTACTTTAGAGAAATCAGTCCATTTTGTTTTCTATTGACAAGCCAAGAACTGCCTTATCGTTGTTTTCTTTAAAGCTAATGCGTCTTTTCTCTCTGCTTTTGAGTTGTCTCTTTGTTAGTTTTAAGCAGTCTTGCACAACGCATTTAAGTGTGGTTTTCTTGGTGTTTAATCTGCTTGCGTTCAAAGAGCTTCTTAAATCTGTAGTTTGAGATCTTCTGTCAGTATTTGAAGACTCTCATCCAGAGAGTACACCATTCTTTTTTTTTTTTTTTTTTTTTCTTCTCGAGACAGAGTTTCTCTGTGTAGCTCTGCCGCCTTTCCTGGAACTCATTCTGTAGACCAGGCTGGCCTCGAACTCACAGAGATCCGCCTGCCTCGCCCCCCCCCCCAAGTGCTGGGATTAAAGGCGTGTGCCTCTGCTGCCTGACTGCACCATTCTTGACCTCTTCCCTTAAACCCCTTAGTCCACAGCCCGGGGTGTCCTATACAGTTCTTTCGCTCTTGATGTGGTTTTCATCTCTTCTCCCATGCCCTGGTTGTCACTCTCTCTCACTGTGAAGTTGATATCAGTTGTGAACTTGGTTAGGCCTGGAATGACTTGGGGATGGGCTTCTGGGCTTGCCTGTGGGGTTTATCTTGGTTACATTAATGGACATAGGAAGACTGGGCCCACTGAGTGGCATCATTTTCTGGCCTAGACCAGAAAATGTTTTGTAGAAAATGTATTGTATAAAAAGAGAGAGTGGGCTAGCTGGGCACAAACATTCGTCGTTCTTTGCTTCTTGGCTGTGGGTGCTCTATGACTAGATGCCTTGGGAGTTTGCCCTTGTGACTTCCCACCACAATGGACTTCAACACTGAACAAGGTAAAATCAACTCTTCATTCTTTGAATTGCTTTAGGACAAGTCAGTATGCAAGCTCTTTCCAATAGGATCTAGCCGGTCTCAAACTCATTATGTGTCGGGGTGGGTGGTGGGTGTGGGGGGGTGACCTTGAACTCCTGGTCCTCTTTCCTCCACTTTCCAATTGCTGGGATTACAGGTAGGTACACACCACCATACAACGTCTTTGTGTGTGTGTGTGTGTGGTATATGTGTGTGCTGTTTGCGTGTGTGTGTGTGTGTGTGTGTGTGTGTGTGTGTGTGTGTGTGTGTGTGTGTATGTGGTGGTACAAATGCAGAGGCCAGAGGAAGGCACTGAGTGTCCTCCTTTATCACACTCTGCCTTAATCCTTTGAGGAAAGTTTTCTCCTTGAACCCAGAACTTGTGCTTTTTGGCTATGCTGGCACCTAGGATCACTCAGTGATTCTGTTTCTGCCCTCACTGTGTTGGGCTTAGAAGCAAGTATAAGATTGTGCATGGCTTGGTGTGCGGGTGCTGGGATCTGAACTCTAGATTGATCTTTCTCCTCCTCCTCCTCTTCCTCCTCCTCCTCTTCTTCTTCTTTGATTGTTTTCTTTAATTTCTTAGCTCTTTTGGTATAGGGCTTAGCTGTGTAGTACTCACTGTCCTAGAACTCGCTATGCATACTAGATGATGGCCTTCAATTTTTGGCCGTGTTCTTGCCCCTGTCTCCCAAGTGCTGGGATTAGAGGCATGTGCCTCCATAACTAGATTGTATTCATCTTTCATTTGCTTAATGTCTTTTTATTCCTTGTGTTCTGTTTAACTGTGTTAGGAATGGAACAGAGATAAATGCCCGCCTCCCACCCTCCATGGCTATCTGAACGTGCCCTCTTTCTCTTTCTAAAATTTACATTGTGATTCTATTTTCTTCTTGAACTCATGTAAACTTTGGGAGTTCTGACCTTGACAATTAACTAAACTGCAGTTCAGGTGTTTTCTATGATATTTTAAATGAAATACAACATTAGATGCTTTGTTTTAATGGCCCATGAAAAAAAGAACACAGGAAAAAAAAAGCAGCCTTCCACAAATAAATAATCCAAAAATGACTTTTTCTTAGACAAACAAAGGTGATATAGTGGAGGAAAAAAGATCTTTCAACAAATGTCACTGGAGCAATTGGACACTTGTATACAAAAAATAAACTCAGTGTTGGGGGATGTAGCTCAGGGTGGAGGGCTTGCTCAGTACACAAACGACCCTAGCTTTAATGACCAGAATGACAAACAGAGAAGCAGGCAGGCAGACATCTTCCATTGAAACCACGTTCTATTTGAAATTATGATATAAGCTCAAAATGGATCATAAATCTAAATGCAAAGCCTAATCTATCAAGTGAATGATCAAAAGCAGACAAAACCAAAATTTCTTAGATATAACAGTGTACCAAAATTTGACATTGATCTTCATCAAAATTCTAAACTTCTGTTTTTCAAAAGACACCATGACCAGGCATATTAAAAGGACTTGACCATACCAACTGCTAGTGAGGAGGTGGAGCAACTGGAACCATTGTATGTGCTGAGGAGAGGGCTACTGGACATGGATGCTAGAAAACTGTATTTAGCCTGTGACACAAGCATTTTACTCCCAGGTATTTACTCAAGAAAATGATGAAACCATGATCCATACAAAGACTTGTGTACAAATAGTCATAGCAGATTTATTTATTGAAAAGGCTTTTAAACTTACTTTATAGTGTGTGTGTGTGTGTGTGTGTGTGTGTGTGTGTGTGTGTGTGTGTGTGTTTTGCTTGCATGTATCTATGTACACCACATATATGTCCGGTGCTTTTGCAGGTCAGAAGAGGGTATCAGTGTAAGCATTATAGCTCATCCTGGCAGCTGGGAGCCAAGGAATACCACAAAGTCACACTGCACAATCAACCTCACACAAGAGATTTTTTTGGGAGGGAAAAAACCAGGAGGGTGGTTGCCTCTGCTCGGGCAAGAAACAGCAGCAAACTGAACAGGATACAGGGCTTATACAGAGTTTCTTGAGAAGGGGGTGGAACTTTTCAGAGTGGAGACTGGTCGGACATCAACTTCAGAGATGAGGCTTTTTACTCTGTAGGGTGGGGACAGGGTCCAGCAGTTAGGGCACTTAGAATATTCTGTGGGTGAAACCTGGCAGGTAGAGGTCCTTGGGGAAGGGGCGGCCACTCATGTGGCTAGAGGGGCTTATAGTCAGTTGTAGATGGTTGTGAGCCACCATGTGAGTGTTGGGAACTGAACCCAGGTCCTTTGCAAGGGCAACAAGTGCTCTCAACTATTGCACCATCTCTCCGGCCTTCCTGGGTTCATCAGCAGCTGAGTGAGCAATCCAATTGTTGTAAAGCTGAACAATGGAGTAGTCATAAGCAATAACAGATATCAACTATTGACAACTAAGCAACATGAATAATGGAGAATAATTATGCCCATGGAAGAGCCAGACTAAAAAAGAAAATAGACTATATAAGCCCATTCATATAAAACTCTGGAAAATGTAAACTAATCTCCAGTGAATGAAAGCACATTAGTGGTTGTCCAGGGATGGACTGGATCCAGAATTGAAGGGAGGATTGTAATGGTGGAGGAAGAGACCGTTGGGAATGATGGTTGTGTTAATTATTTTAACTTCAGGCATTATTATATCTGTAAGTATGTACATTACCACTTACCACTTTAAGAAATGAAATTCTTTCAATGTCAGTTAAATATCAACGGACCTAAAAGAGAACACCAACTGACTTAGACATTGCCATATTCGATACAGTTTAGTGATCCTAAGGAAATACGAACATGCCAGCCCAAAGTTGAATGAGAAATTAATTGTGTCTCTGAAAAGTTGAAGTTGTCACCAGGAAATGCTCCACTAGTTTGAAGTGTTGCTTGTTTCTTTCCATTTGGAAATGTAAAAATGACGAGAAAGTACTCAATATGTGTGCCAAATTGAAGCTGATTAACCTCTGACCTCTTTACATCATTTAAGGAGGCCGCGTGCATGCAGGCCCGAAGGAGCTCTGTCAAAATGCTGACTGCGAGGGGATTCCATTTCCACTACTCTTTGTTTTATTCCCAGCCCACCTAATTTGACTCTTGTGTTCACACAAGGCTGAGGGCTTTATCTGAATCCCAATCAGTCACAGTTGTTGGGAGAAGCAGCCTGGTTCTGGATTTTTCATGTATGAAAAGATGTATGTGCTCAACAGAAAATAAAATTCCCTTTCATCTCTGGTCAGGACAACTTAGTAATTACTATGGCATTTGGAGGAAATGCTGGTGTGATCATTTTGTTTAGATTATTTTTATTTTGATGAGCTAAGAAGCGTGAGTGACTTCAGGCCTAAGGTAGCGCATGAGAGCAAGCTGGCTGCATTTTATGTGGAGGGTACAGAGACTGAAAACAAATTGCCTACAGATTGAAATAATTTCCATGGGGTCACAGATGTCAACAGCCATCTCTCAGAATTGGTTTTCTTTTTAAACCGGACATTTCTTTCATGATGTCGTCTCGCTATGAAAATGAGCCTCACATAAAACATGTTTAAAACCATTTGAGGGCCCCTGGGAGCTCTTAGTTATGTGTCATTCGTTTATAGTACTAATTTCTATCACTGTTATTATCACAGTCATCACTGTCATCATTAAACATTCACTGAATGTAAAATATTTAAGGGTTTAAAAAAGACACCAACTTTACATTGTAACGGTGCGGAATCAAAGGCTTCCTAACACCAGAGTTTCACTTAATCATGAGGCATGGCTCTATGTGGTGAAATTCAGTAATTCTCACATAATCGATAGAGACATAGTGAAAATTAGCTTTGCAAAGCAATTTTAGTACAACAGTTATTGGATGAAGGAGATCCTTCTAGAATCTTCTTACCTTTGTTATAGAAAGTTGATACAAAGGTTCTTCAAATCAGAGACAATACTTGGGGGCTTTACTTCCACAGAAACTGGTTGTTATGGGGATACACCATGGCAAGTGATTTTCTGATTCTTGTAGGAGACCAAGAAAGAAAACACAAACGCTTAGAGGAAAAAGAACTAGTCCAGTGGTTCTCAATCTGTGGGTCATGACCCCTTTGGGGGGGGGTCACATATCAGATATTTACATTATGACTCATAACAGTAGCAAAATTACAGTTATGAAGTAGTAATTTTATGGTTGGGTTCAGCACAGCATGAGGAAATAACTGTATTAAAGGGTCACAGCATTAGGAAGGTTGAGGACCACTGGACTAGTCTGTTACCTCTCTCACGGCTAACACAAATCTACACATCCATTCAATTACGCTGATGGAGCAGCTAGTATCTAGGCATATGCATATATGATGATCACTTTTTTGATGGGACTATGGCAGAGTAGAGGTATGATATGGATATTGAGAGGGGTACAAGGGAGGTCCCCCTCCCCATGTTGGGAGAGTGGTGAGGTGTGAAGAACTTTCTGGAAGAGGTGATCCTTCAGCTGGGATCTGCAAGATAAGTAGACTTTAAGAACACAGAGTGGGGGAGAAGGTGAAGGAAGGCCAGGGCAGAGGCCAGTGCACATGAGTGCTCAGTGAAGAGAGAATGACTTCACATGCCTGTAGAAAGAATGTTCTAGTCTAGCTGGGGATATTAGACCCAATAGTGAAATATGCAGCTGAGGTGGAGGCAAGGACCAGAGGAAGGTTTATGCAGAAGGTGCCCAGGGAGACATTAAGTCATCTCAGCAGAGGAGTCATCTTTTAGAATTTCATTTTGGACTAAAGGACTACTGCCCAGTGAAAAGAAAATTCATCAGGTTTGAAAGTAGATTATCTGTGAAATAGTGTAATGAAAATTTGCCAAATACATGAATGTTAATAAACATTGTGGTTTATTTAGCCTAGTTAAGGTGTGTGTTTTGGGTGGTATTAATGCTGTTTCATTGGAGCACAGCCTTTGAAATAGACTTGCATTCATAGCTGATTGTATAACTTGAATTTAAGGCATCAGGTTGGTGGGCTGAAGAGAGGTGGGGAGGCAGAAGGCATTTCTATTCCACTCAACTAAGAAGAAACAATCCGTGCACTAAAATACAACACAGACTTCGTGAAACTCAGTAAAATGGAATGGGAAAGAGGCAAGACATGGACTAAGGAGAGAGATGCTGGGGTGGTAGGATGTTCTCACAGCTGGGAACAGCTGCATCTTTGAGTGCAAGATATGAGAGAGAGAGAGAGAGAGAGAGAGAGAGAGAGAGAGAGAGAGAGAGAGAGAGAGAGAGAGAGAACCCTACTTCTTTCCAAGACTCTGAAGCCTCTCTAGAAATTCTGTTATTGCTATTTACATCCCATGAGATTCTGGTCCTTATTTTTATTATCTTTGTAATCATCAGCTTTGTGACTGGGATGACAGTTGGCTCGATATTCAATTGACCACTGTAGAGGCAAGGAAGTCGCCAGAAGGCTGTAGACTGAAGTGGATGTGTGGTGCTCAGAGACAACCTGTGGAACTGTTCTCCACCACGTGGATCTCAACGATCAAACCCAATTCATCAGACTTTGTGGCAAAGAGCCTCTACCTGCTGAGCCATCCCATCAGCCTCCAAAGTAGACCACATTTTAGGGATGCCTTGAGGCTCAGATACCTTGGTGGTGGGCCATAGACTGTGTTAAATAGGGCATTTTACCCGATAATCAAAAGCATTTTTTCAATGTTTCATTTATTTGCTTTGCAAACCTCTTACATGTTGAAGTCCACAATCTTGTTTAATGAGCAGACTATTATTTGTGGAGATTAAACTGAGTGTCATGCTCTATGATTCTTATATCTTAAATCACGTCCTAGTTTTCCATGCTACATTACAGGATCATTTTGATTACAGAATTAGGTCTTTAATGTAAAGGATGGGTGTGCAATTGGACCTGTATTGGATTTACTACATATGTATTAAGTAAATATACATTTACTTCTATACATTAAGGCGTAGCTAGGCCTGTGTTTTTTAAGTGCTTTATGCATCTTTGATCGGAATTGAATGATCATAGTTGGTAAACATTATAGTGGTGACTTGTTTTAATTCCTTCCGGATTGTTTGTTAGTGAGATTTGCTTGAAGGGAAACCAGATGTAGAAAGACGAAACTACAGTGGCACATTTTTTTTTATTGTTTATCCTTTTATTACTGGAATCTGAATAGTCGTTTGCTCACTCTCTCTTTAGTTTATCACCAAGAACTTTGACCCCTTTGCTTATGCAGTGTACACACACACACACACACACACACACACACACACACACACACACACTCATTGTAATTAATTGGTATGTGTGTTAGATTATTTGATGGGAAATAACAAGGGGACATTACATATTTTATCAAAGTTGGCTTCTGAAAGCTGCATGTCTGAACAAGTAATCTTTTTTTTATCAGCAAACACTGTATTTTACACCATTCTAATCTCTAACAACTCAAATCCATTGCTCACTGTTGTTGGGGCATGACTTGAAATGGAGTGTTTCTTTAAGACTGTGCTGTGGATATACATATTGAAGACCATCTTAAATGCCTCCAAGACTTAATTAGTGGAACACTACAGATACACGGGAAATCCCCTTGTGGGAGGGTTCTCCATTATGCTGCCGTGCCTGACATGATTCAAACATGGTTTCTCTACTTTACAGAAAAGCTGGTGTGTAAGGTGGCTGTGAATTAGCAGAGCTCTCTCCAGATTCATGTAGCAATATAGGCACAGCATAACTTACAGATCCTGTTTGATTAAAAACATTGTCACTTTTGTCTCTTACTCTGCAAACACTCACCCCAGAAAAGTCAATTTTGTGGCTAGGGTCCATAAGGACCAATCACCCCCATAGGACAGTATGATAACTCAACAATATGTTGAAATCAATCTCAACATTTTTTCTTTTCTTTTTTCTTTTTTCTTTTTCTTTTCTTTTCTTTTTTTTTTCTTTTTTTTTGAGACAGGGTTTCTCTGTGTAGCTTTGGAGCCTTTCCTGGAACTTGCTTTGGAGACCAGGTTGGCCTCGAACTCACAAAGATTCACCTGCCTCTGCCTCCCGAGTGCTGGATTAAAGGCGTGCGCCACCACCGCCCGGCAACAATTTTTCTTAATAGATCCCTACCTTGTGATTTGAGACAGGGTCTCTCACTGAATGAACCTGGAGCTAACTGATTCGGCTAGACTGGGTTGACCAGTAAGCCCCAGGAATCACAGGCATGTTCAGCTGTGCCTGTCCTGGGGATCTGAACTCACCTCCTCATGAGTGTGTAGAGTGACCACCCCCATCCCCCTGCCCACTTGTGGCATTCTTTCAAATCACTCACCTGCTTGCCTGAAGCAGACACTGCAGCATTACATCAACCCATGTTCTTAGAGCCAGTGGACGCTCAGCAGCACAAGTATCATGGAGGTTGTTTTGGCCAGGTGTGAAGGTTTGACCTCTAGTTCAGGGTTTGAAAATAGTGGTATGCCTATGTTCTCTGGGCTTAAGACCAAATCTCTTCCATGCCAGGCATGCAGCAGGAATTTAGAAATATTTTTTGCTTACATTGAGGAATTCATCTGTAAAGTAGTTGACTAAATGGAAGAAATCAGTCCAAACCCTTTCAGGGCTTCCATGCCTGGTAGAAGTTCTTCAAGAATGTACATTTTCTGTAGCTCTTCCCTGTGGAGCTTTCAGCTGACTGGATGCCCATGGACACCAGCTGGGGTGGTGATGTGCTTTTAGAAACAGACGGGCTATTAGTAAAGTGGCTTCAGAAGGATGTTTCATTGTCAGAAGATTGTAACAGAAGAAGAAGGAGCCGTCTGTCCCACATGCTCCATTGTCCTGAGGTATGGGTTTCTTCTATCTCCTTGATAGTTTTCTGACTAGGACAGAGGCCTATATATCAAATTCTACCATTTACATTTACTTGAATCCTTTGTTAATTATTGTCTTTTTGCTTCATGGTTGTCCTTAATACATAAACTCACTTTTACAGAGTTTTCAACTAGGCCAAGTGTTGGGAGAGGAGAGCAACAACATGCTTTACCCTCATTTGGAACCTTTAGGGACATCTCTGTACAGGAGGCTCAGGAATGACCAGTGCTCTTTGAGAGCTGAGCAAAGAGCAGTTGATGAGAAGTTGTTCATGGGCCCTTGTTGTCAAGCTACTGCTTGAGATAGGTTTCTTCTGCACCTGTTATATTAAGGCCTATAAGGTTGTCAGGGTCATCAATAAAACTCAACTGGCTTGTTCTTCAAGTCTTGGGTAAGAGACTCATGTTGGTGAGATCAGTGTTAAAACTGATAAAGGACTCACATAAAGGAGGTAATTATGAGGAATGAGTGTATGTATAGATATATGTATATATACACACACACACACATATGACATAGTATGACATTTAAAAATCACTGTGCATCAGGAATTGTGTGAGATTTTTAAGTGCATTACCCCATTTGGTCTTCAGAATGTCCCATAAAATAAGTGCTATATTTACATTCATTATATAGGAGAAACATTTTGAGGAACAGAGTTTTGAGAGGGAGTATATTAAGGGGCAGAAAAGTTCAAATGGGGAGAAGTGGAGGATTGGAAAGACAACGGAAAGAAGCATAAAACAAAAGAGGTTTGAGAAAAATAATTTGGTAGATTCAATTAAAAAACATAACAAGGGGGGCTGGAGAGATGGCTCAGAGGTTAAGAGCACTGACTGTTCTTCCAGAAGTCCTGAGTTCAATTCCCAGCAACCACATGGTGACTTGAAAGTATCTTTAATGAGATCTGGTGCCCTCTTCTAATGTGCAGGCATACATGCAGACAGAACACTGTATACATAAATTTTAAAAAAAGATAAAAAACATAAGGAATCTGAAGGCATAAGCCCTGTAAGACTAGACAATGCAGATCTGAGAAGCAATGGGTAGTAAACAGGAACTCCAGTGCTAAGTATGGGACAGCTGTTAGAATTCTGCTCTTACTCCAGCTGCATGACCCCACACGGGCAGTTCAGGAGTTAAGCAAAGGGTCTCGTGTCTTACGTCATCAGTGTGTACTGGTGATCACATACGTGCAGTGTGGTCGCACAATCTGAGCATGCACGGTGTGGCTCTGTAAACCCATCTGTGTCTTAAAGAGCCGTGACTCAGACCCCCACCCTCTCTCTCCTGTTCTGCTCTGCTCTCTCTCCCCACTATCGTCCCTCTCTCTGCACATGCTTTCCTCCCCAGGCCTGCGCCCCCTCCCCGCCCTTCCTCCTACTAAGGCTCTGAAACTAATACTGGGTTCTGTTGTGACCTTTCCGCACGGTAACCGGCACCGCCACCAGTGCCGCTTATCATCGGTAGTAGTTGTTTGTCAGGGAGACCTTCAAAACGATACAGGCTCATGCCCATTGGTTACCTACTGGAACCAGCTCATGAAGGACACTACGGCTGTAGACAATGCACACTTTGGATGCGAGACGTAGAGAGATCAAGCTGGTCCTGGGCTGGAAGGTCGTTCCCTGCTCTTTGACTCTCCCAGAGCTAGATGGTGCTATTCAGACAGTTGCGCCCACGGTCTAATCCAGCTGTGAACTACTCTGTGAACTACTGTACTGGCCCGCAGGACAAAATATGCTTGTTAGTGCAACGGTGGTGCAACTGTTGTGGGAATAACCACCCACTCCTTAACTGAATGTGGTTTTTCATTTAAAAGAAGGAATCCGTGCCTAATGTTGTCAACCTGGCCAAACGATCCGTGACTGGAAAGGTCTGAAGCCATGGGGGCGGGGTAGGAACGTAAGGTGACTGCTTAGCTGAATGGACACAGCATCAAACTATTTTCTACGTTTGTACCCATAGACAAAGTCCATTCTTATCCTTGAATGGAGAAACCTCGCCATGCAGGGAACAGAGGTAAATGCAAAAGCCCGTGTCTGTTTAAGACGCTGAGAAGGAAGGCCAGTTGAGGATTCAGCCCTACACAAGACCTTCACACAACTCCCTTAAGGCTCGGGGAACACGAGCCTTTACGGCTTCAGCCGAAGACAGGGCATAAAGAATGTAAGAATGATGGGAGAGGAACTTCAAGATACCATCTTCTAGGCACAACATGGTCACAGCAAGCAGGAACTAACGGCCGCTGTGCACACTGTTACTGGGTCCACAGAAGCCGTGCCCTCCTAACAACCGGCTATGGAGGGAGGAGGAATGCCTGGAGCCTTACTGTTTATGCTGCTCGATTGGCAGCCAACAGGTTCTGGGAGAGGTTAGAGCACGCTACCCACTTATTTACCCAGCAGGCTCTTTTAGTCACTTTCTAATTCAAGATCCGAGAAACAGCTCTAGTTAAACTCTATGGGACACAAAATGAAAATCAGTAATAGAGGAAAGGGATTTGTAGTGAGGGAAGAGAACTATTGGGGTGGGGAAGCAATAGGGGAGGGTAAGGCGAAGAGTGAGCAGGATATATAGTGTACAAGTGCGAAGCTGTGAAAGAGCAATATTTACTCTACAGAACTCCAAAACCAAGCCAAAAACAGATGGAATTTCCGGGTGGTAAGTACAAACAGCATATAAATCAAAAAGATTCCATTGACTGTGAGCCGTGCTCACATGTGCCTCTCATCTCAGTTCTGGAGACACAAGGTGGGAGGACCGTGAATTTGAGGCCAGCCTGGGCTACATTGCAAGAGTTCTAGGCCTATGTAAATTCTTGGGCTATCTAAGGAGACTCTGTCTCAACAAAATAAACAAGCAATCAGCACTCAGTCAACTACAACCCAACCAACGGAATGAACAGCAGCAACAGTAAACAGAGCCAGATCTCCAAAATCAGAACAGAACAAAATATCAAAAAAGCCGAATCCTGTTTGCTGCTTGGGCAGGCCCCTGTCCTCCAGGACCGTGGTTTGGGAAATAATAGAATGAACAAGAAAGAAATGAGCCTACTGCATGCACCACTGCGGTGTGTTTCGGCTCATCTTAGAACTATCCACAATGGGCACGCTTTGGGGGTGTGTCCACTGTTAAAGAAGAGATGCCAAGTGAAGGGTTCACAACACGCCCCCATGGTTGCATATACCAGGCAGACACTTCCGCTTAGCCAATTCCAGTCAGGATAGGCATTTCCGGGTCAAGGCGTCTCGCGTAACCAGGATCCCTGACGTTACATGACCACGTAAGCGTGCAACGTGACCATGTGATCTATGCACACACGTGGAGTAGTGACGTGACCTGGCCACGCCCCCAGCCGGTTTTAAAGTGGAGCGCCATGTCTCTGGTTCTCTCTCTCTTTCCCCTCTTCTCCACGCACGTGTCTCTCCCACAGGCCTGTGCACTCTGTCCCTTTAACTCTAATAAAACTCTTATAAGCGGATTCTGTCGTGTTTCGTGACGTTTCCTTGCAGGGTAAGAACACAACGCAGCTAAATAACTAACACCAAGCGCTGAGCAGATGCAATTTTATTACAATGAAGTTATTCTATCAAAGCCTAAGAGCTGGTACAGTCTGATTTCCAAAACTTAAAAACACACGTGCCATCTTCTGATGTAGGCCCCAAGGGCCACATGGTGCGCTATCGAGCCCACTCTATTCAGCTGATTGGAGGGGTTAAACTCTGGTTAATTTCTGTACCGCCAGTGAGCCCAGCATCCTCATGACTCCTGTGAGTTACAAATGGAAAATAGGTCTTTCAGTGTCGGGGACTTGGCTGAGCTAATCTGGAACATTCTGAAGTGGGTTGGGGATCTGAAGGGTCACGATCAGGGTCGCTTCCATCCTCAGTGTTAAGATTCGGAAGGTTCTGACATGAGACTTGGTGCTCAGGCCAGGCTTTCTTCTTGCAGGCAGCTTTAGTGTGTTATTGCTGGGGAAGAAGGGGCTTATTCTCTGCAGCTCACCTCCTGGGGGCCGGGAGAGAACTTGAAAGGAGGCAGACAGGGATCCAGAAGAGGTAGGTGTGTACTGGAACCGTAAAGACGGGAGATGGTTTTGCAAACAGGCTGCCCTCAGGACAGAAGAAGGTGTAGACAAAGATGACCGCTTTCGCGGTGGGTGGTGAGGCGTGTCCCCAGAGACCATCAGACAGCAGCGGCAGAGGTGGGGGGTGGGGGAGAAGAGGTAGAGTCCCAAGGTTTGCTGCAGCAAGCTGAGGGAACGGACTGATCTACGGAGTGAAATTACCCATATTGAGGCAGGATAGAAATATGGAGAATTATGCCTGCCCTCTTACTCTGGGGTCTGGTTTTCGCCTCTCACGGGTGGAGAGGTAGGAATTCCAGCACAAGCAACCGCTGCTGAAAATCTTTTTCCCTCGGAGTTGTAAAGCTGCAGCAGCGTTCTGGGCCTCTCACCAGCAACCCCCTTTACAAGGAAAGGCAAGTCCCAATCGCCTGAGCAACTCTGGTGCCTCCTGGCTTTACCGCATCAGAATGTAATTCTGCCCAAGGCACCCCTGGAGCCACCCTATACTCTCAGTGATCAAAAAGATAAAGAAGAAGAAAGAAAAGGTTTCCTAGCACCCTTTTGAGAGGCAACTTGAGAGCCATAGAAATGTTAATTGCAGCTGTCCTTAGAGGAGATCATACACACACTTGGGTCTGTCTTACTGAGTGCTTCATTTTCTCTTAACTTTTTTTTTTTTTTCTTGTTTTTTGAGACAGGGTTTCTCTGTGTAGCTTTGCGCCTTTCCTGGAACTCACTTGGTAGCCCAGGCTGGCCTCGAACTCACAGAGATCCACCTGGCTCTGCCTCCCGAGTGCTGGGATTAAAGGCGTGCGCCACCACCGCCGCCGCCACCACCACCACCACCGCCGCCGCCGCCACCACCACCACCGCCGCCGCCGCCACCACCACCACCACCGCCGCCGCCACCACCACCACCACCCCCCGGCTTTCTTAACTTTTATGCTCGAAGTCTAAATTAAAACAACTAGAAGAAAACCTCCAATTCTTCTTTACTCTGGCTAGCCTTGACATCTTTAGATTTCAATTTTATGTTTATTTATGTGTGTAGGTGTCTGCATGTATATATGAATACCTAGAGAGGTGAAAGGCCCCAAGTCTGGAGCTAGAGTTACAGGCAGTTGGGAGCTGCTGATGTGGGTGTGGGGAACCAGACTGGGGCTTTTTGCAAGAGCAGCAAGAGGTCTTAACCACTGAGCCATCCAATCAGTGCCCTAAAACTGGTTTCTATTTCAAAGCCACAAAGCATAAGGTTTGGCCCGAGTTAAGGTCTCTAAAAGATTAATGGTATTTTTCAGGCTGCTGAGAGAGACAATGGGAGCCATGTTACTGTCCCCTCACCTCTGACGCGAAGACTTTCTTTATAACGACGTACGCATTTTTGCTTGACAGAAAAATTCCCACTTGCTATTGTGCTGTTTGCTAATGTAAAGTATGAAGGGGATGCTTTTTATTAAATGGCACTCAAATAATGAATGACTACCTTCAATCTCTAAATTGCCTAACAGCTTAATGCAGTAAGATGAGGTAGAGGGTAAGAGCTATGGGAGACTGAATATCAGTCAGACTGGGGAATGTGGTGGCCACAGAGATGTGGCTATCTCAGCCTGTTGTGTCATGGTTTCTTCCTAGATTAAATCCTTTTATCTTGAGGGAAACTTATTAAGAATACTAAGAATACAGTAGAGGCGATGTTCTAAGGGAAGATGAAATGCTACAGGGAAGCTCCTTATGGCAGGAAGTAAGCAACTCAAACTAGCTTCAGGAAGTCCCTGAAACTGACCAGATTCACTAGGCCCCTCCCTTCCCAAGAGTTTATAATCATTAAAAACTGTTGAGAAGAGACTGACTTTCAGGTAAGTCCAGCAGCTTAAAAGAAGGAGGGACCAGTCAAACAGCTGTCTAGAAGAAACAAGACAGAAGAGCTGCCTCGAAGAGGCTGAGACCTATTGAGTCACCTGGAAAGGATGCTCACCAACCTGTTGAGCTCTCTGCCATTTGAGCAGTATGGTGCTGGTTTTGTGAACTATCACCCAGGCTAGGGTGGGCTTTGGTGATGTAGCTGTCTTGAAGACATTTCTGCTCCTGGAAGTGACCCCTCACCCGTACTCCAGTAAGTAACCCCAAGAAAAACGTATGGTTCACTTAATCAGATTTTGGTGGTAGGTGCCCGTGGGTCTGTTGTCTGTTCCCTATGTGGGGCAAGCACATTTTGATCATGTTTCCTGAGGAACAGTGTCACACAACAGACTCTCCCTATGTACTGTGGTCTGAGTGGATGTGTTTTCTCCCCCCAGATTCATCGGGTTGAACCCTATCACCAAGGTTAAGGGACAGACGGGGCTTTCAGGAAGTGATTAAGTCATGAGGGCTATGTCGTCATGAATATGATAGTGGCCATTAACAAAAGGAGAGGAGAGAAGGGAAAGTGTGGCTAGGATGCAAAATAAATAAATAAATAAATAAATAAATACATAAATACATAAATACATAAATAAATAAAATGCTTATGGGAGGCTGTCTAACCTTTGATTTCTCGTCTTCCCTTCGGCTGTCATGTTGAAGTCACAGCAAAAACAGAAAAGTAGGCTGACTCGGTTGAACTCTTGATCTTGGAATTTTTTGCTTCCCACACGAGAGAACTTTTGTCTATACGTCACATTGAACGAAACTCTCCACAGCCAGCCCAGGCAGACTCTGCATGGGAAGACCTTCTCTGTCCTACCCATCTGACAGCTTCATCTTCTCACAACATGCCACGTCCAGAGCTGCTGAGAGTCTGGGAAAGCCAGCCAGTGGCAACATCTGCGTGTTAACTTCTGGAGGCAGGAGCCGGTTGCGGAGTTGGGCAGTTCTGGGGGGCAGAGGGTTGCTGTTTGCCCCTTGCAAGGGTCATGTAACTAGGAATCATCCATCCGTGGAGAGGCTGCTTTTCTCCCAATCATAGGTTCCTCACCCCCATCACATAGAACCACTGTGGATTCAGACTGAGTTAATGCCCAACAGTGAGTTGTAGCTGATATGCAAAGCCAGCCATTGAAGCCTAGTGTGTCTAGCATTGCCTAATCGCTTAATTGACCATAATAATTTTATTATCTAGGCTTTAAAATTGGACAATTGGCAATTTTTCTTTCAAAATGCTTCCAGGTTGATTACATATGTAAGGAGGAGGAGATATGTAATACCTATATGCCGGGCAACTGCTTTTTCAAATGGCATTCATTCCTCTTTATTTTATTTGTAAGTGTAGGGAGTTCAAGGAAAGCATTGTGGTAAACAGCCAGATTAAATGTGAGCCGTGTAAAGAGCAGCAGCTTGCAGAAATATTGCTATAGATACTAAGACCAAATCCTGCCGCGATCCGGACCGCACCTAATTGAATCATGTTCAATAGAAGGCCATTACAAACCCGGACTGATTTGCAATGCTAATGTAGGGAGGACAGCTGTGACGGGGAATTAAATATGATCATCCAGAGCTTGAATAAATGAGGTGTCCATTATCTTCTGGCTGTGTTGCAGGCTGCTTGAAGAACACAAATAAATGATACTGTTGCAGGGACCAGCCCATGGTTTTGTCTTTTAGTCCTGGAAATACGAGAGCTCTGGAGGTAGAGGCAGGGAGACAGAGGAAAAAAAAGACTTGGCAGATAAATGCAGGCAAGTAGGCAAAGAGTTTTTACCTTCCTCCCCCTAAAGAAACTATGAATGCGCAGACATAATCAAAATTCTATTTTCTGAGGCCTGAAATAGATTTTAATTCTATTAAAGATTTTTGTCAAGATTCATCCCCATCTCCCTAAGACTCAAATCACAGCCAACTCACAAAGGAGGCTGAACGTGAAAGGGTAGAGTGGGACATAAACAAAGCTAATCCTTTTGTCCTTCCTCAAGGCTTCTCTTCCCATCCAAATGGATAATAAAGATAACAGAACTTTCTCATGGAAAATCGATCTGCCAATGAGCATAAAAGGTACTTGGATCAGCTCTAGTTTAAAAAATGCCATTAATTGTCCAATTAACAGAGAGGGAGTTTTCCTTTGATTAGATCTGAGCAACCTGCCTACAAATAAGTTTTCTCATGTTAATAACATGAGGCACTAAACTATCATCTTTTGACACATAATAAAGTTAGGGACAATTTTAAAAAAGTAATTAACTATAACACCATTTCCTGATAGAACATTAAATGCAGGTAATTCTAGAACCCTCCTCATCAGGATGAAGTTACAATGCACTGTGTTGGGAGAAAAGCCAGGCCTCTGTGACAGCGGCCAGCAGGCAGCTAGCTCCGGGAGAGAAAATGAGACCCGCAGTTTCTGCTTCTCCTGCCTTAAACCATAGTCTTCTCTGTAAGCTGTCAGCCAAGGAAGCAAGATAGTGAACACACACATACACACACACACACACACACACACACACACACACAGACACACACACACACACACACATATAGACATATACACACAGACATACACAGTCACAGACACACAGACATATATACACAGACACACAGACACACACAGTCACACACAGACACACACACACACACATAGACACACACAGATACACATACAGCCACACACACAGACACACAGACACATACTCACACATAGTCACACACATAGATACACACAGATACACACACACTGACACACACACAAAGGAGAGCTGGTAAAAGTGATAAGGAGATCAGATGGCAAGTCTTTTTTTAACTGTTTTTGTATATCCTAAGAAATGTAGCATTGGATTTTTTTTGTGTGTGTGTATTACGGTATATGAATTACATTTGTGAAGTATATAAATTCAATTCAAGAAGGTATTGTATTTGTAGCTTCCAAGAGCTCTGAGTGTCTGTGAGTTGCCTGTGGGTGAATTCTTTCTAAAAGCCAGTTTCAGGTACTTGCAGAACATTTTAGAAATGCATTGCAATATGAATGCTTAGTGGGAATCCCTAGAATCAGAATCATGAATGAGCTTATGCAGAGATTTTTCTCCCATACTCACAAAATAGCTTTCCTTTCAGGGTACATGATTTGTGTGTGTGTGTGTGTGTGTGTGTGTGTGTGTGTGTGTGTGTGTGTATGTATGTGTGATTAAAAACTATTCCTTGGAAGCATGACTGTAATCCTAGCACTTGGGGGAATTAATGTAGGAGAATCATGGGTTTAGGAATAGCCTTAGGTTCATCTCTAGTTTGAGGCCAGCCTGGGCTACATGAGACCTTGTCTCAAAAAAAAAAAAAACCCACAAAAAACAAAAACCAAACACTAAAAACAACCAAAAAACAACCAACCAAACAACAACAGCAAACCAAACCAAAAATAAAACCCATAAACAAACAAAAATACCTATTCATTTGAAAGAAGATTTGTGGTGATATTGTGTTCCCCAAAATATTGTGCACCCTAATAAACTTATCTGGGGTCAGAGAACAGAACAGCCACTAGATACAGAGGCCAGAAATGGTGGCACTCACATCTTTAATCCTAGCATTCCGAAGGCAGAGATCCATCCGGATCTCTGTGAGTTCAAAGCCACACTGGAAACAGCCAAGCATGGTGACTCATGCCTTTAATCCCAGAAAGTAAAGGCAGGAAGCAGAAAGGTATAAAAGGCATGAAGATCAGGAACTAAAGGCTTTTTAAGCTTTTAGGCTTTCAGCTGAGAGCCATTCAGATGAGGACACAGAGGCTTCCAGTCTGAGAAAACAGGATCAGCTGAGGAATTGGCAAGGTGAGGAAGCTATGGCTTGTTCTGTTTCTCTGATCATTCAGTGTTCACCCCAATACCTGGCTCCCTGTTTGTTTTTATTAATAAGCCCTTTTAAGATTCGTGCTACAAAGATTATTGGGATACTTAGAGTGTTAGAGGAAAAGAAGATTGGGTTTAAGATTCTAAAAGAATTCTCTAGAACCTCAACTTGGGAGGAAGGTTGAGAAGTCCTACCATGAATATCCACGCTAGGAGACTGTACTTAGAGTACTTCGAGCTAACTCAGATGCCATCAAGCACTCAGGATTTCTTTCTTACTAGAAGCTTGAAGAATTTAGTAAAGGATTAACTAGTGTAAATATCTGTGTTTGTAATAAATGTAATGTAATGTTTAAATAGCAAGTGAAAACCCATAATCCCAGCTTCTCAGAAATACCACTGATAGCTTTATTAATATCAATTCAATACTTTTTACTTTATTTATATAAATATTCTCATTCATTTCTTGTTTTCTATAACCAATTTCTTGTGGATTGGGGTGTATTTACCTAACATATTAAGGTCTTTAAAATTTTTTATCAGCATATATTAATTATACACAATAATAACCTTCATTATGACATTTGCACACACATGTATAATATATTTTGATAGTATTCATTCCCCACTACCTGGTCTTGCCTTCTTCCTCCTCCCCCTGAATCCCTCTCTCTCTTTTCCCAACTAGTTCTACAATCATGTTTCTCTTTTTGTTTCTCTATGATTATCAGTAGAGGTGCTTACAGAAGCATGGGCATCTTACTGGTGAAGGCTCAGGCTTGATCCACAGTATTGCAGGGGGGCAAAGGACAGTATTTATTATGGCTTAACTTAAGAACTGGAAAACTATGGTCTGTTGCCCAAGCCCTGCCCCTTCTCTTCACCTGTTTGTGCAAATGAAGTTTTACTGGAACACAACCACACTCACTTGCTTTGGTGTGGCAAAGGCAGGGTTGAGCAGCTCAAATGGTGTTGTTTGCAGAGTTGAAAGTATTATATATTGCCCTTTACAGGAAAAAGTTGGCTGGCTTTTGACTTAACCCATCATTTTGCTGGGTGTGAAGATGGTTTCTGATTTAATACTATAAAAATAATACCACAGGGTCGGCAAAATGGCTCACGGGGTTAACGCCCCTGTCAGCAAGCCTAATGACCTGAGTTCGATCCCGGTCACCTACGGTGTGGGAGGGGAAAATGACATACTGTGGCACACGCATAGCCCCACCCCCACCCTCCCACACCTAATCAATGTGATAAAAAATAACGCTGCAATAAATATGCTATAGACTCTTCTTATTATATCTGTCCACTGCCTCATGTCCTGTTTATAGGGATGGATTTTATTCCTGAGGCCATGGGCCATGTGAATCACTGCGACTACTGGAGTCTAGAGACTGACTAGCTAAGGTTGGTCACACAAGTCCAGTCACACATCACTGAAGGGAGAATTAAGTGATGTCCACCACCAGCCAAAAGCTGGTACTCGGTTGTTCTTGGACACCACCCTGTGTGTCTTTTTTTCCCTTTCTGATTTTAATCTGCATCCTTTTGTTGTAGCAAACTACAACTGTAAATGTAAGAGTTTATCTGAGTTCTGGGAGTTCTAGAGAATCATAGGTCCTGTGTGGTCCTAGGGAGTCCTGTCAATCTTTCCTTGTGGATGAGGGAGCGAGGGAAGGAGGGTCGTCGAAGGAAGAGAGGGGGAAGGGAACAGGAGGGATGGAGAGAGAGATCGAAGGGGAGAGAGAGTGAGTGTTTGTGTGAGAGAGAGAATGTGTGTGTGTGTGAGAGAGAGAGAGAAAGAGAGAGAGAGAGAGAGAGAGAGAGAGAGAGAGAGAGAGAGAGAGAGAGAGAAGATATTTTGTGGTGGTTGGATGGGGTGAGAATAGACCCCATAGGTTTGTGTATTTGAATGCTTGGTCCTTAGTTGGTGGAACTGTTTGGGAGGAGTTAGAGGCGTGGCCTTGTTGGGGGAGGTGTGCCACTGGGAGCCGATTTTGAGGTTTCAAAGCCTGGGCCATTTCTAGTGTGCTCTCTCTGCCTCCTGCTTGTGGATAAGGTTGTAAGCAAGCTCTCAGCTGCTGCTCCGGTGCCATGTCTGCTTGCTCCTCGCCATACTCCCTGCTGTGATGGTGATGGAATAGAGCCATCTGGAACTGTGAGCCCCAGGAAGCTCTTATATAAATTGCCATGGTCATGGTGTCTCTTCACGGGGACGGCAAGGTAGTTAGGACAGACGTCCAGGTAGAAAGTAAATGTGGAGTCATGACAGAATCTGCTGCAGAAGCGTGGCTGTGATGGCTGCTCACGGCTGCCAATTTAACACGCCTGGGAAGAGAGAACCTCAGTTAAGGAATCACTCCTACCAGACTGGCCTGTGGGTGTGTCTGTGGGGGCATTTTCCTGATTGCTAATGTGAGCAGTGCCAACCCTGGGCAGGTGGCCCAAGAGTTTTCTAAGAAAGGTTACTGATCATGAACCTGAAAGCATGCTGGGTAAGTAGTGTCCCTCACAGTCCTCAGCTTCCTGCCTTGCCTTTCTTCGATCATGGACCTGTTAGTCAAATAAACGCTTTTCCCTAAATTGCTTTTGGTTAGAGTTTCAGCACGGCAACAGAATTAAAGCAGGGCAGTGGCCAGCTGCAGTTTTGGTCAGGTCGGGACCATGGAAAAGTTGAATTTTCCAAGGTTGAATTTTCCTGGGTTTATAGAATCTTAAGATCCAAAGCTCCGGGAGAACGTGAGTTTAGGGCAAGCACACTGCTGTGAGGTGCTTAGGGCAGCAGGAAGGCTCTGAGGAGAGGGCCCGGGAGGTTTGTGCCGTTGTAGGGACACTGGGCACGCACCCCATAAACAATTACTGTCTAACACCGACCTTTGCCCTGAGCACTGGGGACATGGAGGATAAGAGAATACCTTTGCTCTTAGGGGTTTCCGTTATTTCTTCAAACCGGAATGGAGGTGTGGTAGGCAGGGATCTGGTAGCATGAAAGCAGCCGGCGTCTACTTCAGGAAGCAAGTCCCTCCGACTGTCTCCTAGGTCTCAAGAGCCTCCCCTGGAAAAATGGAGATGAGGATGGCTATCTGATTGTTATGTGAGTTAAAGGGAGTAATCTTTATGGTTCGGTCACAGAAAACAGTGCGTGGTGGTTATTCTTTAGGGCTAAGAGTGATCGTTCTGAATTTTGGCTGAAAGTAGGGATGCAAATTTGCAACCTCGGCATTTGGCAGGCTGAGGCAGAGGGATCTCGAGTTTGAGGCCAACCTGGGATGCATTCAAATTCTAGCTCCCTGCTTATTCTGGGTCTTACATGAGTCCTTTAGACTCATGGTAGGAGTCTCCTCAGTCACATGTATCTCCTGTGGTCACGTGGGTCCTGGTACTCAGACCTCTGCTGCCACCATCTTGAAATTGTACTCTCTCATTTTTGCACGGGGCCCTGCAGAATGCTTATCTAGTCATGTCTCCGAGATAATAACATATATCCTGTTATTTTTCAGTAGTCTCATTTTTAAGTGTTTAAGTTTTACATCAAATGGTTTTATCCTTTTCCATTTTTTCTCATTTTTTGGTCCCGCTATCACACGGTGTTTATGTAGGGCCAGTTCACTTATTTTATAGAAAGAAAACAAGTGCCATGTCCTGTAGAAGAGAACAGGTCCTAAGGACACACAAGCCTCATGTTTTGTTGTGAAGAACCATTCCCCGAATATTTCAACGTTTTCCACAGTGCACTCAGG
The DNA here is from genome assembly GCF_049852395.1 of Peromyscus maniculatus bairdii. Lineage (NCBI taxonomy): Eukaryota > Metazoa > Chordata > Mammalia > Rodentia > Cricetidae > Peromyscus > Peromyscus maniculatus. Next base: position 14,557,142 of record NC_134865.1, on the reverse strand, counting down.
AAATCATGGCATCTGATATAACAAAAGGCAGAACAACCCACGAACTTATATAATAGGAATACAGCTGCCCCTCGCAGATTGGTGCTTTGCTGTAAAGTGTGGTCTGAAAGCAAACTTGGGGGCCGTGAAATGCCCTCTTAGAACTAATTCTGGCCATTTAGATTCCCGCAGTCTGGAGCAGAGGAGAATAAAGAACCACGTCCCACTAGAGAAGGTAAATTTGAAGGAAATACTGAAGTAAGAGGAATAAACCATTTCTGAGTACTTCAAACACAATGGCATAGTTGTCTTTTTAAATAGGGTACTTGTATTTAATTCCTGCCCGTCAGCAGGTAGGAAGAGAGATGGGGAAAGTGAAATAGTTTTACAGATCAACAGAGGCCTATTGAGGTAATAGGAGGTCTGACGTAGGCATATGTTTAAACTCTAGCAATTTAAATATTTTCATATTTGAATTTCTATCCTCAACACTAGAAAATTAAGTGTTGGGTATGAAGTCTAGTACCAGATGGGGTGCTGACTAAATGTCTTAAAAATTCAGAGGCATCTAAACAAGCAAATAAGATGTGTGTGGCCTGTAGGTAGGAAGTGCTTGTGATTGCCTCATGGTGACAGCTTCCCTTAGCGGCTCTCTGATGGCCTGTATGCAAATCAACCAAGATCTTATAATTTAGCAAACGGGGTTTGTTTGAAAAGTCTGGGAGAAGCTATACACAATGCTTAGGGAAAACCTCAAGCTGATATTAAAAACATCAGTGGGAGTATAGTTTGTAAAAAGCAAAGACACTTGAGTTAAGAAGTGGGATGATTGAAATGTATTGAATTCAAGAGTGTTCCTCCCGACTGTCACTGTATGATCAGCTCTAAAGGAAGAGAGGGAAGGTCTCGTGCAGCCATGTTAGCAGGCTCCGCACCATGGAGAGAAAGAAAGGTGGTGGGTGCGAAAATAGTGGCCTGCTCTTCAATGAAGGGCTTTTAATTTTGCAATTAATAGGGATGTTTTATTTTGCACCAAATTTAAGCCTTCAGAGCTACTACCCCCACTTGAACTTTAACAAATAAGAGGAAAACGAGTGTTGGCATGGGGTCCGGGAGCGGGAGTGTGAGCAGAGCACGTGGTTTTAACATTCATTGTTCATTAGTTCGTGTTTGTGGGCTGAAAGCTTCCCAAAGGTCAACAGTGTGATAATGCTTTTTATTACCATAATTATTACAAATGGTTACCTTTGGCCACTTTGACTGTGCCACTTGGAAAAATTACTTTTGAAAATAGTTTTTCAGTCCTCATCCTCTCTCTTCAGAGTGGCGAAGGGAAATTAATGGTGGTGGATGCTGTGGGGGGCAGAAGGAGGCAGAAGTGGCCCGGTGTAGGCCACACACTGAGCCTGTGCTGGGGGAGGGGCCGGCTGGGGAAGAGAGTGCACGGGTATACTATGGTTTCATTTCTGTAAACAGGGAAGCTATTTGGCTTCTATTTGAAGGGCTTAGAGTTGAATCTGATATTCAGTCAAGATGTTTGTGGAGTGTAAATGACAAACTTTGTTTTGAGGGGGGCCTGTTTATGAGACAGACAGACAGACAGACAGACGCGCGCGCGCGCGCACACACACACACACACACACACACACACACACACACAGAGTTTCTCCTCAGTGATGCTAGCCAACCCTTGGCATGACATTGGTCAAACTGGTAGGAAGAAGTCTGTCTTCTATGGCACAAACTGAGATTGAAACTGGTAGAAGGATCTAGATTTAATTTTTAAAACTTTACTATGATTTGCATGATCAGCATGTATGCCTGTACCATGTGAGTACTACCAGGGGAGGCTGGAAGAGGAGGATGTCAGATCCCTAGGACCTGGAGTTTCATATGGTTATGAGCAGCTGTGTGAGGACTGGAATCAAACTTGAGTCCTCTGGAAGAGCAGCTAATGGTCTTGAGTCCTTTGGAAGAACATCTTAACTACTAAGACATCTCTATAGCCCTAGTCTAGATTTTAGATTTAGTGATATATATATATTGTAAATTCAAGAGAGGGATGAAGGATCAGACAGTAGAAGTGGAAGAGGCATAGGAAACAACAACTTTAAGATGTCCCTGCAGAAGGATGTGCTAAAGGCCTTGTAATTGACAAAGTTTAGAGAAAATCAAAATAGGCGGATTAGAGCTGCTTTGGTGTGATGAAAGGGTTCCAGTTAGTCCAGTGTGGTGATGTTTGGCGTTAGCAGGGTCTCTAGAAGTGGGGAATGGATTAGTTTGTTGTGTTGTCCTCCTCAGACAGGAATAAGATGGCTTTCATGGGAGTCTGAGCTAATTCTTCTGATAGAAAGTTGTTATGAGAGGACCAGTAGTGATGCACGCCTTTAATCTCAGTGCTTGGGAGGCAGAGGCAGGCAGATGTCTGAATTTGAGGCCAGCCTGGTCAACAGAGAGAGTTCCGGGACAGCCAGGGCTACACAGAGAAACTAAAACGAAACCCAAACCAAACCGGAACCCTTCCAATGCTCTGGCTTCCTGTCTTAGTGTGTGCCTGCTTCTCTGTACACATATCCTCCAAAACAGTGACTTAGCCAGGGGGATCCTCTCCCGAGGAGTCAGGCTGTGCTGTGTAGATTTTCAGCCTCCTAAGTGGTGAACTACATGGCTGTTTCATTTCTAGAGCACACAGCCTCTGATACTTTATTGTAGTGACAAAAATGCACTAATCTTAAATCTAAAAACACAATGAAAACACACTTTTCTATGAGATATGAAAAAACTTAAGAGGGAGTTTATATTTTCATCTTGATGAAATACTAGCTTATAACTTGCTATTTTTAATGTTATGTATGCAAACTAGAAGGGATATTTCACCCCAGAAATTCGTTAAGTTCCAGTCATACTAGAGATATATTATCATAGTTGACTAATTTAAACAGGGTTACCTGTAAAACTAATCTCCTATATATAGTCTCCGGGATATGATGTTTCGATGAGGTTTCTAACCTTGGGATTACCGAGTGAGGAGAAGCTAGGTAAAGAGCACTGTGGGGTGGAAGCAAAAGAGAAATGGAGGTCAGCTTGAGACAATCCTAAAGCTCTCAGATCTGTGACTTTGAAGAGTCACTGTGGTGGCATGTGGAGGCAGCATTAAAGAGGATGAAGTCCCAGATGGTAAGACACCCACCTGTGTTATTTCCTGATGAGAGATGACAGTGTAGACTTGCGTGTTAATAGCAAGAGGGCACAAGACCATAAAATCACTTCCTAAGGAGGGTTGAAATGGTGTGGTCCAAGATGGATGAGAAGGGAGAGGGAAAAGAACGAGTCGGTGGAGACCCCAGCCCAGGTGGCAGGTGGTGACCTTGTGTTTTGTCACTGAGGTTGAAGCACATGATTGACAGCCAAGCTGTTGGGTGGGGCTCACAGGTGCCGTGGCTGCAAACCACCACATGTGGGGTGGCTTCAGCAACAGAAACTGGTTATCACCGAGTGTAGCAGCTGGAAGACCACGAAGGTGTCCTTCCTTCAGAGCACACTAGAGAGAGCTTTATTTTAAGCTGATTTCTCGCTTCTGGAAACTCGTGGTGTGAATCTGGTCTTCACACGATGTTGTCCTTTTATGCCCTTTACATGCACAGACTTCCCTTTTATCAGGATAGTGGTCATGTTGTCTAGGTATTTTTCCATCACACTATGATTTCATCTTATGGATTTTTTATGCATGCCATATAGGATTCTTTTAAAAATATTTATATATGTGCATGATGTGTGTATGGGCATGTGTACATGTGTATGTGTGCATGTCATGTGCACATGCAGACGTCAGAGGACAACACCATGGAGCTATTTCTCTACTTGTGTTCTCAAATGGATTCTGACAGTCTGACTCAGGTCACCAGGCATGTGTAACGAGCGCCTTTACCCACTAAGCCATCTTGGAAGCCCTAATCTTATGTAATCATTTCGTGTAATGGCCTTATTTGGAAATAAGTTCATATCTGAGATAATAGAGTCTAGGTTTCCCGAACATATTTTTTTTAGGGGGGTGGGGAAAGAACACATAATTCAACTATATAGCCGTAGTTGATCATGATTGATTTAGGACATGCCAACCAAGTTTTAGGTTCCTGTAGACTCCTTGTCAAGGGTGGAGACAACACTGAGGGCTACACACAGAGATTTGATGATCATCAACATATAGGGAACAACTGTGTGTTAAAGAATTATTTCCCCAAATTACCTTTTGAGCTTATGAGCGACAGCATTTGCCTGGGGGGAGGAGGAGCATAAAGTCCTCAAGCACTTTGACGTAGCACAGGATATGCTGTCCTGTGCAGCTGGACCCTCCTTTGGGCTGCCTGCCCACTGATAACGACATGGAGACTCCTCACACCTCAGTTATCTCTTCCTCTCTCTCCCCGGAAATCTTGCCTATACCTCCTGCCTAGCAATTGGCCATTCAGCTTTTTATTACACCAATTACAGCAATACATTTTCACACAATGTACAAATATCCCACATTTCTCTTTTTTTTTGTCTAAATAAAAAGGAGAGGTTTTAACTCTAGCATAGTAAACTATATAGAACAAGAACAATTATCAAGTAAGTTCAGTCCATATGAATTTGGCAAATTCAGAGAAAGTACTGTATTATCTATCCTTTTTTAGTGAGTCCAAAGTTTTATACCTAAACCATTTTCTATCATATCTTGTATTACCATTCTAAAAATATCTTTTCAGATCTTAAAACATCTTCTTAGATAAACAACTTAGGCCTTTATGTTTCTCCACGTTATAAACTTTACACCTTTTATGTAAGTTTTTTTTCCCTTGAATTTGGTAACAAGGAAAACTGTAACTATAACTATCTAGTCTTCAACTCCATCAGAGACCCAAGAAGGATAAAATATTACCTGAGTGAATAGGAAGTGAAGAGCAAACAACTTCCAAAAACTATAGAAATGACAGACATCTGGCTGCCTGGACAGTCACCCAAGGTTCCTCTACAACATTGGGGCATCCATCTTCAGCCTACAGGCCTAGAATATCTGACAGATTTATGTGAAGCAGGAATTTTGAAGAACTGCTCTCCCTTGTCTTGGCAAAGTTTGTCAATCGCTTTCTTTTGTGTCCTGTTTATCCAATTTAAGCAGCATACTGTCAGCAGTTGAGGCAAGGGTGGTTTCCTGCTAGCTTTGCCACAATGAAAGCAGATTCCATATGGAAGTTCTTTGATGCCCATCATCCTTTTTTGAAATAAATTGGTCCTGCCAGGAGCAGATGTGTCTCACTGTCATGAAAAGCCTTATGTTATTAAAACATTTTAAATGCTGTTTCCAGTTTAGGTCTTTGAAGTATTTGAAGACCATCTATGTAAAATATATTTCTGTATGACCTTGAAAACATACCTAACTTGACTACAAGTTTGATTGTTATAGATGACTAACTACAAACCTGTATTTCTTAACTATCTTAAATGGTTTATAATAATAGCTTTTAAGGACTAGAACTTTACATTAAATTTTTAAATGAGCTGCATATGTACAGTACCTTAAGCAAGAGTAGAAATGTGTATACAGTATAACAAAAATAACCTTAAATTTATATCAATATAAAAAAATCCATACCAATGTGAAATATTTGAGATTAGTGGTTGTTTAAAAGTAGACTCAGCAATTTGCCCTTTTATCCCATCATTTCTATACTATATTCTCCTTTTTCCCTTTGGAAAGAGATTCCCAAATCTAATCTCCTTTGTTCAGCTTTTTCCTGTTACCAATAGCAATTTGTAAGCAACCCCCGAAAACAATGAAAACATCCACAACCCACCGAATGGCCAGAAACCACCCACCCCACCTTTTGGTAGCATGCTGTATATTCTCGACTGCTTCCTGTTGTCTGTGGGCAGCAGCATCTTTAGGAGACTCTGAGAAAATTGAGATAATGGTCAAAGCTGTTGTCCAGTCTTGGTGTGATGGGAAAGTAAAAGGCTTATTTGAAGTTCTGATTGAACAGTCTATGAGGCTAGACCATCTCAGCTAGCAGCTTCGAAGTTGTTCTGGATGCAGAATTTTGAGGTAACTGTAACAGAGGCATTCTGAGAGCCTAGATAACCTGGGCTACTTCTCTTTATTGGTGTCTGATCCTTTTTTCTGAAAACACATTAACTTTTAAAGGTAACATATATATTTGTATTAACACAAGTATGGAATGTGTGGTGTGCACAAGTCAGCTAAAGATGATTTTTTGTTTTATATTTGAGCAGGTAAAAGGTATCTGTCAATTTTATAAGTTTGTTTGGACTGTATAACCAAACTGTAATATAAGTCTCTATACACCCATATGAAAGGATGGCATGTAATAATAAGTCATGAGGATCCTGTAGCCAACAAGATTTATCCCACAGTAGAGGAATCAGCATATACATCACCTGTCCTGGAGTCTTTCTTGACTTTTCTATGTCTGTAGTCAGGATTTTTAGGTCTACCCCCAATAAAATCTGATCATTCTTAATTTTGTAGAGAACACAACTTTTTGTTTCCTATGGAAATAAAAGCATAGCCTCTCCCCTAACACGATATATTTTCTGACTTCCATATTGAAGTTAAGACACTCATAAAATATATAGGTTGGTTTATTTTAGCAGTTTCTATAATCCAATGTCTCTCAGCAGCTATTTTTTTTACATTTGCATTTAAAAAAATTCAAAGCCAATGAAGTACCTACCATACAGGATCCAGATACCTTGTGTATTTCCCATTCTTACAGGGCTTATTCTTTTTATATTACTTTATTCTTTCTTTAAAGACTTTACATTATTTTTAGTGACTATCTGTAGCCATTTTCTTCAGCATCTAAACACATTTTTAAACATATTGTACCTTTTTAGAGGTTTTCTGCGTCTGGACCTGGCTTTCCTAAGCACCTGCAGTGTTCTCTGACCTCCTGAGGCAAATATTAAACTGCCACGTCAGCCACAGTGTGGCTCAGCTCAAGCCCACAGGCAGCAACTGGGAGCTGTGTCTCTGTATGCTGACAGAGACACTGGCCCACCTCGGAGACTGCAGGACTAGGAGGCCACATCTGGCTCCTCGTCCAGAACTTTTCTTAGCTTTCTCAGGCCCCGTGTTTGGATATGCGAGCCTCTACGTTGGAAACCATATGCAGCTGGACTTTCCTTTGGGCCACCAGCTCACTAGTAATGACACAGAGACTTATTATTAATTATGAAAGCTCGGCCTTAGCTTAGGCTTATCCCACTAGCTCTTATAACTTAATTGACTCATTTATATTAATCTTCCTCTGGTCTCGTGTTTCCTACCTTTCTTTCATTCTGTATGTCTGATCCCTCCCCATGTCTCGTTGGCATATTGTGTCATTGTCCCCCACCCCCACGGGCATTCACTTCATTTCTTTCCCCAGAAATCCCGCCTATACCTCCTGCTCAGCTATTGGCCATTCAGCTTTTTATTACACCAATCACAGCAATACATTTTTCACACAATGTACAAACATCCCACAGTCCTGAAATATGATGTCTTGAAATATGAGAAAACATCACAAGTAAGCAGGTTCCTCTCATCTTCTCCCCTCCTTTTCCCTGGAGTAAGTCTTCAGATCCTCATTCAGGAAATTTGGAAATGCACCAATCAGGGCTGGAGAGCTGGCTCAGTGGTTAAGAACACTTGCTGCTCTTTCAGAGGACCAGAGTTTGTGTCCCGGCATCCACGTACCTAGACTCATAATTGCCTTTAACTTCAGCTCCAGGGGGACCTAAGGCCTTCTGCTGTGCAGGTATCTTCACAGACATACATAGATGCAGACACACATGTACACATAAATAAAAATAAAATAAATCTAAAAAAAAATTAAAGAAATGAACCAAAGAGAAAGGATCCAAAGACACCAAGGTAGCATGAGGAATCTGCAAAACCTTGCTGATTTTCCTCTGGTTTATTAGCATCAGCTCCTATCCTCCTCGTTTGGGTATTCTCTCCAAGAGTGTTCACCTTCTCATTCAACCTAACCAAGATGGTTTATCTGTTTCTTCTTTTCTTAAGGTTCCTGTGACCAACAGACGGTCAAACTGATGGACACACCTCATATAGTAAATACAGTTGAGTGCTTTTCTCTTATCATTTTTTTTTTCTGTTGTCTTCAGGACCTTGGCCACAAACCTAAGATGGGAAGAAAAAAAAATCCTTATTTCCTCTGAAACCTCTTTATGACCTGTTGCTTGATTCTAATGGCTCCTTTGGGAAAGGGGGTGAGAAGGTGCAGGCTCAACAGGACAGACACCGTGATTCAGTTGAAGGGAAACAACAAACTCCTTTATTTAATAAAAGAAAAGGCCTTATGTACCCTCCTCCCAGCACCCAAGCTGTGTCCCAATCTGGTGGCATTGCATGGTCATCCCTCATTGGCTGGGTATGATCAGAAACTCTGACAGCAACCAAGAACTCTGACAGTGCCTGTTGCTAGACCCTCAAGCAGACTCTGCATGATCAGGAACTCTGACAGTGACCAGGAACTTTGACAGCACATGTTACTAGGCCCTTAGGCAGACTCCAGGTTGGCTGATAAGGAAGTACATTATGTGTATGCAACTGGTTTGAGCCAATTTCCTCGACCCTATGGACCTGTCCTACTACAATGACCAAAGCTTTCTGCTGTGTTTATCTATTGTAGAACATCTTTTTCTTTTTGAAAATTCTATGTATATATACAATGTCTTTTGATAATACCTCCCAGCTTCCCCCTCTCCCTGGACATTCCCCAATCTGTCCTCATTTCTTCATGTATTCCTCCATTCCCCTTGTATCCCACTGAGTCCAGCTGGTCCTCTCTGCTGGGATATTGGCTGCTGATGTTGGATTGGTCTTGTGCAGGTAACTACAGCTGCAGTGAGTTCGTGAGTACAATGGCCAGGTCATGCCAAGAAGACAGTATTTCATGCCATTTCTTCCCATCCTCTGCCTTGTATTCTTAAAAAAAAGATTTAGCTTATGTACTTATTTGTAGTGTGTGTGTGTGTGTGTGTGTGTGTGTGTGTGTGTGTGTGTGTGTATGTGTGTGTGTCTGTGTGTATTTGTGTGTGAGAGTGTGTGTATGTCTCTCTCTCTGTGTGTGTGTACGCGCCTATGCCCACAAAGGCCAGAAGGAGCACTGGATCCCTTGGAGATGGTTACAGGCATTTGTGAGCCTCCTGGTGTGGGTGTTGGGACCTAAACTTTGGTTCTCTGATAGAGCAGTTAGTGCTAACTAACCACTGAGCCATCTTCAGCTTCCTACTCTTATATTCTTTCTGCCCCTACTTCTGAGGCGTTCTCTGAGCCTGGAAGGGGGTTGATAGCGATGGCCTCTTTAGCTATGAACACTCAACAGTCGCTCTGTCCAGTCTGAGTCCCTGCTTTGCTGCCACTGCCAAAGAGGCTTCTCTGGTCAAGGTTGAGAACAGCACAACTCTGTGGCTATAAACAGAAATACTGAAGAGGCAGCTTGACAACATGTCCATGTAGCAAAACAACAGTAGTAGCCCCCCACCCTCCGTGGCTATGACATCAAGAGTCCTGGGCTTTTGACCAGGTTCACTGTACCAGGCATGAGTCCTTGCCTGTGGAGCAGGCTCAGATTCAATCAGACAGTGGTTGATCATCTCTATAAACTCTCATGCCTCTATTGTGCCAAGGGTCATATCTTGCCCGGCAAGTTGTTGTAGCATTCAGAATTCACAATAGGTAAGACCATTAATGTTTCTTCTCCTTAGCAGCCTGTATAGCACTGTAAAAATGACTCAGCTCCGTGTTTATCTTTTGTTTATAGACAGGGTCTTACACTATGTAGCTCTGGCTGGTCTGGAACTTGCTGTGTAGACCAGGATGCTCACACTCATTGCCTGAGGAGATTAGAAGAAGAGCATCAGATCCCCTGGAACTGGAGTTACAGACAGCTGTGAGCTGCCATGTGGGTGCCGGGAATTGAACCCAGGTCCTCTGGAAGGGCAAACAGTTTTCTGAACCACAAACCGTCTCTAAGTTCCCGCTCAGTGTTTAGATGTCTGACCTCTCACTTAATCCTCACCTGGACTAGAAAGGGAAATTTTGGGTGAAACTGAGGCCAGTCATTTATTACATGGACGGTCTCTAGATTTGTATGCACTAAAGGCCTTATTTGATTGCACTAAAGATACAATCTCCCCCGGGAGAATCTGGAACAAGAAATGGGCCGATTAAAACCTTGGAGGACACAGATTGTTCAGGAGCTGTCAGAAGGAGGCAGTGAACGAAAGGAGAAGCAGGAAAAAGCCTAAAACAAGCAGGAGGAGGGACCCGTGTTAACTACGTTCGTCGGCTAAGGACCTAGAAGTGTCTCTTTCCTTTAGTGCCCTCTCTGCTCTTTGAACGTACATTTGATTAAGAAGTGAAATTAGAACAATTTTTTTTTTTTGTCCACAGTGATTACAGGCAACAGATTCACTGTAAAATAAAAAAGAGAATTACTGTCAATTTTATTCCGAGCTCCCCACAGTCAATGTGCTGTTGAGGAGAAACACCAATTGTGATAAATTGCTCTATCCGTCTGTGTACGTTGACCTAGTGAAGCATTTGGAGGTGAATTTTATTCTTCAGTTCTGAGCGTTGGGACCTGCTTCCCAAGGTTGTGAGCGCATGCTTTTCCTATGTACACGTATGTGCAGCTGTTTAGGTGGGCAAGAAATGCTTTCAATTGTGTGTGTCTGCATACAAAGTAGCAGGGAAGAAGAAGGGGGAAGATAGGAAGGCCAGGTTGAGGCATTTGAAACACATAATGCTATTTGTTGATAAATAAACACCCACTGGCTTGTTGCCCATGCCTGCTTAATCTTCATTTCAAAGAAGAACATTTTCATTAAAAATAAGGCAGTTAAAATGTCAAGGTGCCTATTTTTTCTTTCTTTTTTTTTCTTCAGACTTTGTCTCTCTCTCTCTTTTTTTTTTTGACATTACAAAATAAGGGGATTGAGTAAAGCCTAAACTGCAGCTAAATAAAGGCTTTCCTTAGCATTCCTTGGAGAAATCAAATCCAGGACCAGCGGTGAAAGGTGATTGTACTGTATCCACTACACAGACTATTTCTTCTAATTATCAGCATGAATGTAATTACTTACAAGCATCTAGGCTCCTATGATCATGTCCCTTAGAGCATTTCATCTTTAATGATTTTCCTTGATAGAAAGCCAGTTGGAAGCATTTGTTGCATAACATTGCTCAACCAGAAAGAAAAATACGTCCTTCTCAGAAGAAAGATCTGTAATGCTTTCTCTTCAATGGTACTTATATTCTGCCAGAATTTGATTAGGAGCGATCTTGGCACAAAGATCGCTAATGACCGAGTCAAATAACTTATAGATTAAACAGTTTCTTGGAAAAAAAAATACAATGTAGCAATGGTGTTTCTTTTCCAAGACTGTTGAAATTCGGAACTGTAACCACTTAAGGTGAATTGTTAAATGCCATAAGTTCTGGGGGCAGATATGGGAGGGATGGGCTTCCCGAGGGAGTCTATAGCTTTGGAGGAGGAGATGGTTTTAAGGAAGACATTTCTGATTTAAGTGTAGATTCCTAAAGGAGATTAGAGTTTTGAAGGCTATTAGTGATGTGAGAGGGTACCTCGCCCCACACCTTGAGATGTGAGTGTTCTACCCAGCTGACTCTGACTTAGGGATTTGCCTGTGCCTAACACATTGTTGGTGGTAGAGGCATAACCAGTTTGCCAGGTGTGACGTTTCTCCCCAGTATTCTTACCATTGTCATTTTTTTTCCTCTAGGAGTTTAAAAAAAATCACAAAACACCTTATTTTACATTGTTCAAAAGTGTTCACTTTCTGGATAACTGAAGTTTGCTGCTCTGAACATCAAAATTTTTAAAGAGAATTGGTGGTTGTTCACTGTACATGGAATATATTTTTGCTTTTCCTTGGGAAGGAGTGCCATTATTATAAGAATTAATTATTTGATTGTGATTGTGTCAAATCCACAGTTGCCCTCTAGAGTAACTGAGGTGAAAGGATCCATTGACCGTGCAGTGTTTTTGTCCCTTATTTCTGTGTTTCTTAGGGCCACCTTCTTCCTCTGGCCACCATGTTCTTCAAGGTTGCTGAGGCCTCTCTTGCTGATGGTGGCTGGAAGCCTTGCCCACAGAACAAGACACAAGATTTTTGTAGCCACTATGCAGTTAAGGACCTCACCTTTGTTTTTGCTTGAAAACCGAGTCTAATAAAATGACACACTATTGGTAACTGACAATCTTGGGGATCCTGTGAAGATGTCTCCTGATGATTTTAAACAGATTTACCAGGCATTTTTCACCACAGAAGTCTGTAGAAGAATTTAATAGCTTAAATCAAGAAGATTATGCAAGGACCTCTTGGTGACCTCAGCCACCCTGGTCCCTGCCTCAGTAGCTCCCCTGTCTCCAGATGGCCTCTAGAAATCTTGAGGTCAGCCAATGGTCCTGAAATGTCGGTGATATGCCTGGAGTCTCGTGAAGTTACAGATCACGGCTGCGGTTTTAACAGGTTACAGGGGATGCAGAGGTGCTTGGCTGAGGACTGAGCTTTGCCAGAGGAAACCCTCCCTTTCCACATCCCCTGAAAGAAGGAACCAAGAGGGAGTGGCATCTGGCTCTTGAGGTATCTGTCGCCAGAGAACTTTGTCCAGAGTTGCCCTGTGTTTCTAGGGACGGCAGTGTGGGGCTCCGGCCACTGGCTCCTCATTCTGGAGAAGAGCCAGCTTTCCTGTTAGGAAGGAATCCTTTGATCTGGGAGTCTTAAAAACCCACGTTTGTTATAATCTTTGGTAACAAATAGGCTCTATTCTTGCTTTTCTTATCTATAACATTGATTTGACTGGACTTTTTGGCATGCGGAGTTCCTTGAATAATTTTCAAAATCAAGGAATGATAAACCTCTGATATCCATCTTTTCTTCTTCAGCCCTAGAGAACTCGAGTGCCTGGAGTGGATTTTTTCATCTCCAGTTTTGCTGCTCTGTCTGGCTCTCTTCCCTCTCGTTTGCATACATGTATGCATGTAAATGTGTGCCTGGCTACATGTGCATGCACGTTCATGTTCGCACACATGCGAGTGTGCCTGTGCACAGCCCCTCCCATCCCCCACTCCGTAGGGATCTAGGCTGATACCTAATGACAACATCTCTAGGAAACTCGGCCTCTACACCACATTGACTCTGCTAGCGTCTTAATTTCAGCACTTCAGACCTCCCCACACCCAGCTTTTCATCTTTTTTTTTTAAGTGAGCCTACACTAGGAGGTTGTATGTCATAGTATAAAGGATGTTACAGTGAGGTGCCTATGGTTTAAGTTATTTCCAACACATTGCAGGATTGTTGATATGGTTCAGTTAATGTATGTAAGGCCCATAGTATGTAGCATAGTATGATTGACTAATGGTGTTTAATAGCCTTCCATGTTTCAGCCACTCATGGGGTAGGTATCACCCATCACTCAGATTTGCTTTGGTACCAAAATCTCCAATCTCCAATTCTTTTCTAGAGCCACTACATACAACAGGGAGGCAAGATGGCGTGAGGATGCTAGAATCCGAGCACCGGGCGGGGAGAAGAGAACGGAAGAGCTCCTAAGTCACTGAGAGCTAGTCACTCCATTGTACAATCAGGGAGCTGGCTTAGATAGTCTAAGGCTCTGCAGCCCTAGTTACCCAGAATTCCACTGTTCGTTAGCACCCCCTGACACTCTTACCGCCGTCTTCACGAGTTCTATTAGCCCATTTCCACAGCTCTTTAGTTCCCTTTGGCAAGCGTGCCTCCTACCAGCCATTTAAAAAAGTTTTGTTTGCGCATAAATTCCACACTCCAATCAAACTGAGCTATCCTGGTCTGGTTTTTGCTTTGTTTTCATCGTGTATTTTCCTTCCTGATCTGTTATTTGCTTTTTTTTTTTGGCTTTCATCCCTTCCCCTCTCTAGACTATATAGCTTCTTGGAAGTAGAGACATTTTAAAAAAATTAAATGTGTGTGTGTGTGTGTGTGTGTGTGTGTGTGTGTGTTCCCAGAGGTCAGAGGACAACTTGTGGGAGTCAGTTCTCTCTTTCCAATATGTGGGTGCCAGGGACTGAACTCGGGTTGTCGTGCTTGGCGGTGAGTGCCTCTGTCGGCTGAGCCATCTCGGGCATCTGGAGGCAGAGGATTTTTTTCGTTACTGTGTCTTGTTCCTAGACTAGTGCCTGGCTATACTAGGGGGTGTGCAATTAATTTATTGATTAACTTATTGAGCATTTAACTTATTGAGCATCTTCTCTACCTTGCTAATCATATACATAGTTTCTGTCTGACATTGGTGACTGAGACAGGAAGTAGGTTAGATTGGGAATAAATAAATAAATAGATAAACAAATAAATAAATTGGAAGTGGCATCATTTTAGGATAAAGCTTTCATCTTCTTGGATCTGGCCTGACTCTGCAAGCCTTCCTTGTCCATAACCTTGCCTACCAAAGAGTACTGTTTTTGGTGTGTGTTCACGGACAGTGGGGCTCATGTTCAACTAAAGTACTTTCTCCCTTTTCCTTATCAGGCTTTTCATATTAGGTCCTCTCTTACTCTCAACCACAAAAATGTTTAATTTTCTTCAGGTTAGTTCATCTAGTTCAGGGATGGGAAAGCAATGAGGTGGGAAACAGAAGACAAGGACTCGGCTTCCAACTGCATCTTTGACATCAAGTGCTAGAAAACTAGTCACTTTAAAATACTGCTCTAAAAAATAGACTTTGCATTTCAGACAGCTTTAGGTCCACAGAGAAATTGAGCAGAAGGCAGAAATTTCTGCTAAGAGTCTAGAAGTGATTCCTGCTCTCTTAGAGATGACAATACAGTTGAGAGACAAGACACACATCCATGAAAACCTGCACGTTTTCAGGTTTAAAAAAAAAAAAAACTACTATATGTAAGAAGTGCTAGCTTGATTTCTTTTCCCCTGGCAGGCAAATCTTCAGTAATCTAGTTTAGATAGGTAATTTCCAACTTCATGAAGCTATGTCCTTTGGATACTGACGGAAACACTGCGGGTTCATGTTCAGTTTGTGTTTGGGGATCAGGCTGTGGCTGTTTGGGTGGATGCTGAAGGGTGAGAGACCCGGGCAGGTCGTCATGCGTGACTCTCCTAGAGCTGCTGGTGACCATCTTACTTTCAGAAGCCCAATGAGGGGAAAAGTACATCTTTCTGATCACCAAAGCGTCTCTCACTGTGCTCACCTTACTTCTCCTATCTGTCTGAATGTTTATTTTCTCCTTGGCTGCCCTCCGCTGCTCCATGGCTGCCCTCTGCTCCGTGGCTGCCCTCCGCTGCTCCGTGGCTGCCCTCCGCTCAGTGACTGCCCTCCTCTGCTCCATGGCTGCCCTCCTCCGCTCCGTGGCTGCCCTCCGCTGCTCCGTGGCTGCCCTCCTCCGCTCTGTGGCTGCCCTCCACTGCTCTGTCTCCGTGGCTGCCCTCCGCTCCGTGGCTGCCCTCTGCTCCGTGGCTGCCCTCCTCCGCTCCGTGGCTGCCCTCCTCCGCTCCGTGGCTACCCTCCTCCGCTCCGTGGCTGCCCTCCTCCGCTCCGTGGCTGCCCTCCTCCGCTCCGTGGCTGCCCTCCGCTGCTCCGTGGCTGCCCTGCACACCATGGCTTCCCACTGTTCGCTCCATTGCAGGCCTTGCCCCTCCTCATCCATTCTTTCACAGTCCTTTGGAAAGTCTCAGATCCCAGCGCTCTCTTATGGAGGTAGCCAAGTCCAGCTCAGTCCCTCACTCTGGCTTCCTGGAGCTCTCTGTGTCTACATTTCTGTCCTCATCTCTGATCCTTTCTCCCTAACAGTGGTGAAAGTGTCACAAAAGATTCCTGCTCTCAATGCTTGATGTCTCTCCCACTAGACACTAGGTGTGATTTCCATCCTGACTGGTACACATGCCACTGGGCTGCCAGAAATTACGTTTCTGTGGTATCCTAGGCCCTTGTCTTCTCATGAAGTCTCAGTTGAAAAGATTCTCTTTGTCTCTCTGTCTCTTTGTCTCTCTGTCACACACACACACACACACACACAGGCACTCACGCACGCACGCACGCACGCACGCTCACATGCTCATACGCACAGGCACACCACTTTCTATGCATTTGTCCACTGGTGGGTGTATAGGACCTTTCTATAACTTCACTATTGAAAATGTAACTGCAGTGAACATGGGTGTGCTGATTAAAACACAAACAAACAAACAAACACTTCACAGGTCGTCTTGGAGGCCTTTGCCGAATCGTCTTCCTGTCATTTTGTTGCAGAATGTTCTGTTTCCTTCATAGACCTGTCTTGGACTACAGTGGTTTATTTGTCTCTCATTGGACCGTGAGCTCCCTGATACCAGGGACTGAATTCCCCAGGATTCTTTCTAGCCTCACAATCTCAGTGGGTGCCTCCTGTGCACACTGCCCGGCATGCAATGAGCCCTCAGGAGTTATTTTCCCTACTAAACGATAATGGCTGGCAGCTGAAGCTGGGGGCCTTAGCAGAGTGCTTAGGTATGTGCTGTGTGTCTGCAGAAACTGGCCAATCAGTGAAAGATTTTTATTGAGGGTGACTAGTAGGTGCCAGTTGCCCTCAGGATACTTTCGTAAAATTATAAACTCTTCGATGCTTCCAAATTGTGCAGAATAGCACAACAGAGTTAAACTCTTCTCTGATGTATTGGCTTCATTTAGATCCATGAAGCAGGCGGTCTATTTCATGAAATCGTATTCCTAACATCGATCATCCTTCCCTCAGTTGAAATATGCATTGGGATTCCACTCTCATCCTCACAAACACCCGTGACGGCATCGGCTGCTGTGACGACACCGACTGCATTTGAAAGTGATGACTCACCTCTCCTAAGGGTCTAGACTTGGATCCACTTTCAGATCCCTTATAGACAGCTGGGCAGTGGAGGGTGGCCCTCAGTTCTAAATCCTTCTCTGATAGGCAGTGGCTTCTCAGTCTTGGTGGTGGCTGCAACAGGCAACTTTCTCTGTCGCGTCCCCTAACAAAAGACAGTTATTCTAAAGCATGCCCTGCGGACCGTTTGATAGAATGCCGGCCTGATGTGGCTGGGACTCGTTCTACGCGTGTGCTATGGGGTACTCTGAGCAGCGTACGCTTCTGAAAGAGCAGCTGCCTCTCTCTTTTCATCTGATCCAGCACTGGTTTGTCATCTTTGTTGGACTGAATGGCCTGCCTGTGGCCTCAGAACGGGGGCTGTATGCCTGTTGGCAGCCCTGGCTGTCTGGGTGCCACTCGGTTTCATCCCTTTGATTGCCGAGCTGTTTTGTGTTATTGATAAATTACAGGTATGGTACTCAGAGGAAGGATGGGGGCAGCTCAGTGTGAATGGCAGTGCCCTTGGGGATAAAGCTCACTTGGACTCATCCATTGAGACAATCCTATGTAGTGGAAGGTGTGTTTTAGAGGATTAGTTATTAATCACAAAACAGGATAGGCGTTACTTGACCGCTAATTATAACACTGGATGAGTACATAAAAATCATCATGATAAACAATATTGTCTCTGTAGGACCCTTCACATGAAATCAGTCCTGTCAGACAAATGGCTATTTACATAACACGGAATCTTTAAAAAAAAAATCCAAAAAAACTAGCAGCAACCAAATAAGCAAAAGTGTGTATAGAAGCTAATAAAAATTAGTACCTTAAAAAATCACTGCACGCTATGTTTTCTGTAATTATACCAAGCCCTAGAGTTTTAACCATGTAACAGTAATTTTTTAGCATTTTTGCCGTTATTGTCCTTTTGATTTACTTAACTATGTCTAACTTGAACAAACAATGTTAAGTGGGGAAACAGATGCGATTAAATAGCCTGTAATTATGTTTTTAGTCAACTGCTACCATCACAGACTCCTTCTGCTACTCGGACCAGAAAAAAAGTGACCTAACTGATTTCACCGGCTGCCTTGCCAGGCCCTGATGCAGAATAGACGGCCTTATTAAGCAATCAAAAAATCAGCCATTACAGAGGGACGGTAATCAACAGTGTTTATACAGCTCACACACTAGCCCCACAATACACAATCAGGACCATGAATTCTGCTAATTGGGTACCTTCTGCGTCCAGAGGTGCCTGCAAAGGGAAACAAAAGAGACTTGGAAATTAGTGTTTGTAGCAATTAGCTTCTGTCTAAAGGCTTAACCCAGTTCAGGGAAACCATGATTCAAGCAGGGATTATTATAGCAACCCTGGTTTTTAAATGTCTTCTACCATTATCTGAGGCAGGATTCAGCCTGGCAAAACTAATGGAGATTTGTCTTCTCTTTTCTATTTACTTAAAATGAGTTTTGTTTTGAACTTTTCAAAAAATCAAGCCCATTAAGCCATTTTTTTTTCCTGCTTTAAATTTCCTGGCATTCAGGTTTTTTTTTTTTTAATTTTTTTTATTTTTTATTTTGTGTGTGTGTGTGTGTGTGTGTGTGTGTGTGTGTGTGTGTGTGTGTGTGTGTATGCATATTTTATACCTATGATCTTGTTCAGGACCAGTTGAAAGCCTGATAAATACCTGTATTGTTGGGAAGCTCTGCTCTGAGAAGCGATGGCGTGGAGTTTGTCGTACCATTATGTCTCTCAGAATGATCTGCAGTTTAGTGGGACCCACGGGGAAGAATTCTTAGGGGTGAAAAAAAAAAGACAGCAAGTGTTTTGTTTAGAAATGTGTGTACAAATTCACCTTTCAAGTAACAGCACTGAACTGTCCAGGCGGAGAACGTGGGGGCATCTGTGAGTATTTTGTCTTTGTAAACTACCAGGCCCTACTCAGAAGGGTCCCACTGAAAGCCCAGTGGATTTTTATAAAATTGATTACAAAAACAAAAACAAAAAACCCAAACCACCCTGTTCCTTTTCCTTCCCTTTCAGTCTTTCGCATGTCTGACGTAATAACCAGAGAGACCTCTGGGCTGTGCTTCTGTAGTTAGAGACTCCCTGCTGAGGATGCTCAAAAAAACGGGGAAATTAACAGTAGCATGATTCGAGGGACCTCTTGACCTCCCAGGGAAAGCATCAGCTGCGGGCTCTGGGCTCTTGCTCCCCACCAAAGCTCTCTGCAAGGTTGCAGAAGGATCCTAACAATGAAAAACACAGGAAGAAAAGCCCCGGGGAGAGCAAAGGAAAAGCGTGGTTCAGAAGAAGACCAAAGAAATAAATAATCAGAGCTTTCGTTCTTTCTGATTTAAAGGCTGCAGGAGCAAATGACAGTTTGTCTCTCAAAATATATTAACCATCTGTTCTACTAATGACTTAAATGGCGAATAATCAATGTGTCAATAAGTGTAGTAAGATTTTTTATTATTAGCGCCAAATTTTACAGTATTAAAATTTACAGAAATCATAGAAGGAATATTGGTACTTTGAAGACAATCAGAATGATGAGTATGATAGTTTAGAGCTACTGCAACAACATTTTCCTTCTGACTGATTACATTACATATTGCTATTAGTGAGCATCAGTGTGTAGTGCAATCAGACAGGGGAAAATGAGTGAAATGTGAGCTAATGAGAGCTAATTGTATCATATAATAGCAAGGACACAGAATTCTATCAATTAAATTAGTTTGAGATGAAACAAATACGAATATAATAATGTTTATAATAATGAGGCAATTAGCACTAATGAAATAAACGTTAATAAAGACCAGGGTCCCTAGCCCATCTCTACCAATCTGCTGAGTCCTCCAAACTTTGAACTGTGTTCCCTGGAACCTTTACAGCATGTGTTGGGAGACACAGAAATAAGGACGCCGGGCCTCCACAGTCCGCACACGTCTTGATCTCACAACTTTAGGTGGTTCCTCAAAGCCTGTTGCGTCTCTTTATAAATGTGCCATTGTCTCTAATAAACAAGTCAGATCTTGATCCCTGGCATTCATGCTAACTTCTTGATTCGGGTAGAAAGTGAACACATTTTGGTGTACACATTGATTTCTGTCTTCTTGCTACCACGGATGATTGACTGCTTAGGGCCAGGGCCCCTCTGTTGCAAAATCCAAGTAGATTCTCCTCCCCAGTCACTTCCTTGATGTCCTTCAGCTTTCCGTGTTCACGCCACTTAATACTCCCATACCAAGAGCTACAACTGGTTTGGCAAAGCTTTTTAGGGCTGTGGTCAGGAATACTCTCCTCGCGAGATGGTGTTGAGACCCAGCTTTGGTGTGGCAAGTAACTGACCTCAATGAAGCAGTTAGGGGCTGTGTGGTCTGAGTTAGATCTGAGTGTGGAGACTAGCTGTGTTGCCGATCAGCTTTTAGAACAGGATGTGTGTGCCTCATGGAAGCCACCACAACAGTGTGTGTAGAAATCCACCCACTCAGCTCAGTTTCCCAAGAAGTGAGACATGTATACAACTTACTGATCAATAAAAAAGTGTTTTCTGCGGTGCGTGCTTATTTGCTTAATACCATGAGTATTAGCTGAAAGACATTAGTAATTTCTTCTTGACTATTTGGGAAGTACTCTGGCTGGTGTATTTGACCTCAGTCTGGGCCACAGTTCTTAGTATTTGTGGATGATACCTGGCCTTTAGGATAGATGGTGCCCCATGCTGTGACAGCCTCCACCAACTTTATTGTTTGACTGCCACACTTGTATCATTCCTATCATGGGTGCTTTTGCTTTTGTGTTACATTAAAAAGACATCAGAATGAGCTGCGAGATAACGTTTCACCTGTGAGAGGTTATGGATTATGCTCAGCTGGGTCTGAGGCTGACCCGGCGTTTATGACTAGAAGAATGAAAACAGACATGGATTTAAAATGTCACTAACCTTTTTTTTGGGCCCCGAGAATCTTGGAGCCTGTGTGACAGGGGGCTTTTCTGTTTTCAACAGTGGAAAGAAGATGGAGACAAAAGAGGAAAACTTGGCTATTTAAACCTTTTAATGAACACTTTTCACATTTGGGTCTTTTTGTCTGACTCTCAGTCTCTAAGGGTTTAGCTGTGGACAGTATCACATGCTCTTATAAGTCATGGAGCAAACATCTGCCTGGGATGCTTTCTCTTCCAAATTGCTCTCAACGTAAAGAGCATATATACAGCTGTGCATGCATAAGGCAGCCAGTTATCCATCCTTACCGTTCACTGGCACTAAGTTGGAAAATATTTTCCAGAGATATACCCGATACAGTATGTTTCTGTGAATATTTGAGATGATATTGCCCATCTCTAAGGTCTTAGGTGTAGACGAATTTCTAAACAGTCTCATTAAATAAGAAACACAGAGCCAAATACAAAGGTAATAGCCAAAGAGATCAGAGTGAATGGCCACGACTAGCCTTAGCTTACCACCAGCATTAGCTTCCACAGAGAGAGCTTCTTCCCATCTCACTTTTTTTTTTTTTTGCCTTCCTGTTCTGCCTTCTCATTGGCTCTAAGACCAGCCACATGACTTCCTCGTCACTGCCTGTCTATACAGATCTCCAGGTCTCTATGGTTGGAACTGGGGTTAAAGGCTCGTGCCACCACGCTTGGCTGTGTCCTTGACCACACAGAGACTCTGCCTGCCATGTGATCAGATTAAGGGCATGGACTACCACCACCTGACTTCTGTTTATGGGCTCGCTGACCTCTGATCTCCAGGTAAACTTTATTTATTAACATACAAATAAAATATCACATTTCAGTACAAATAAAGTATCACCACACTTAGGTTTGAATGTAATTTTATCTTTAAAACCTTTTCATGAATGACAAACAGTTGTACTCATACTATGTGTCCTAGGACCTCGTTAGGCTACAGGATGTGAAATTATTCCAGTCTGTTTGTATAAATTATAGTTGTTCAGAGATTAAAATTTCGTATACGAGATAACATAGGCAACCAGCAAGAATTTCTTCACCCTTTACATTTCTATTACATTTCCCATCTTGGCTTCTCCAGTGACTTGGGCTTGGTTGTTCTTGACCTAAATATGAACAACCTTGCAGCATGGGGGACCTATGAGCGGCCAACGTCCCCTTCATTTCTCTGCTTGCCAGCTCTTGATCTGGCACACTGGTGTGACACACCGGACTGCGTTTCCCCTGCAGATTTCCTGTGTAATTTCAGAAAACATCTTATGGTTGCTAAGGAAATTTCAAAGCATGTTCTCTCATTTGAGCTGGGAAGGTATAGTGGATAAGGAACTTCTGACTTTTATACCTGGATTGAAGTGTGTTCTATAGGCCCATGCTTAGCCACAAATTATTCTAAATACTGATATTTCCTGGTGTAACTCAGGCCTATAATATGGATTTAATGTTATCCTTTGTCAAACTTGAATCTAGACCTTTTTATTCTCATTTTTTTTAAACACAGAAATTGTACTTTTCTTTTAATTTCAAAAGAATATTGAAATAATCTTTTTCCCTAGAAAGGATTTTTATTTCAAAATATGAAGCATTTTCTACCATTATTGTTAAATAGCCTTAGGAAAATTGTGCCCAGTCAACAGTCACATGACAGAGTGGGACTTTCCTCCAAAGAGTAAACATCACAACCATTGTATGTTTCTAAGCATACTTAAGAAACTTGGCTGGTAGAAGGGACGTTTGCTCTCCACTTTGGTTAAAAGCGACAATTTTCCTAGTCCTCCGATTGAAAAGATGCATTCACATGCATGACATCCTTACATTCAGAACAGTGAAACAAGCTTTTAAATTTAAAAGCATGTTTCTCATCTGGAATATTTATATAGCAAACCAATTAGGCTTAAAGAAAAGAATTGCGGGTCAGGAACCTGGTTCCAGTTTTGACCTTGATGACTTTGATGAAGTAACCTCTATCCGATATTCTCTTCATTCAGAGGCTCTTGGTTGGATTGTTTGCTTTTTATCGTGTGTTGGTTGGTCAGAGGACGCAGGTTATGCTGCAGGAACGGACAAACAGGCATGAAGGCGTGCTCCCACTCATAGTTTGTATTCACCAAGACAGTCGGCAGCTACCATGTCAGTGATGTCATCCTAATGATAACCATGGTGGAAGAGGAAAAGAAAACCAGGAGGGAGCACACCCTGCCCCTTGAACCACGACCTCTTCAGGCTCCGCACTGTTCTGGGCGACATAACACATTAAAGCAAGCCAACACACCTTTGTACAGCAGAGATGTAGACGTCTATGCCTAATTCAGAAAGAAAAGACATTGCGCTTGTCAATAGTCTCGAATACCAGGTTCTCGTCACCTGTTACCCCATATTTATTTACCTATGGCTATTATTTCACGTTAAGACAATGCACAAATAAATTAGTAGTTAATCATCCAGTTACTTATAACCCTGTTAACCCTGACAAATCACATTGCTTTGCTTGTTCAAACACTTACATGTCTTGCCAACGTATGTACATGATCTCTGTATGCCTCAACTGTTCTCCCCCCCCCACCCCCCGGGTTTATACTGGTTGGTCAGATTTACTGCTACTCTAAATGCTAGGAAATAGCTAGCTCCCCTTGTCATATAAGACAATGCATGTGGAGTATCATTGACTATTCGCAGAAAATCCTGTGGAAGTTAAAGGTGTACATGTATGTGGTGTGTATGTACAATGGATCCATATACTTTTAAATAAAATATGAACATTTTAAGATAAAATTTCAATTAAATTATATAGTCATTTTCATGTAGTACTTCCATGTTTAGATTATTGCTTTTTGGAGCAGCGATGGGGAATTACTGAACTTGATTTGCACAGAGCATGTGAAGTTACAGTTTTGCATGGAGGGGCTTGTATGATGAAGACTGTTATTACACACTGCATCCAGCTTCACTTCCCAAGGTGGGCAACAGGCTGATTGTTCTCAGCACTAGTATTTGCCACACTGTTATGGTGCTCGTCTGAATAAAGCATTTTTTTTGAAAGGTTAAGTAAAGCTCCTTGGGGTCTCACACAACAGTGCTATTTTTTCCTTTACTTTCCTCTATAGAGGTGGTTTAGCGTGACATTAAGTATTCTTCATGGGTTTAGCTCATGCAAGTCTCTTGTTTATCCATTTTCATGTGTGTGTGTGTGTGTGTGTGTGTGTGTGTGTGTGTATGTGTTTATGTATGTGTGTTGTGTGTGTGTTTGTATGTGTATGTGTGTGTGTTTGTGTGTATATGTGTGTGTTTGCATATGTGTGTATGTGTGTGTGTGTTTGTGTGTGTATGGGGTGTGTGTGTACATGTGTGTGGTGTATATGTGTGTGTATGTGCATGTATGTGTGTTTGTATATGTGTGTGTGCATGTGTGTGTGGTGTGTGTAGTGGGTAGCCATTCCAGCTTGGATCTGGAAGTTTCAACACCCATTGAAACTCTGGCAACTGTCACACCTACGAGGCAGGGCGAGGGGAGGCGCCTGGGGACCCGAGAGCTGGATGGGCCAGCGCTCTCTCTGTGCGCTCTCTCCGTGCTGGGACGCTGAACGGTGAAGGTGGACTGCGCAGAGCTCCAGAGAACACCGCTGGACTGCGTTACACCTTCCCCAGACCCTGCGACCTACCCATTACTTAATTTGTGAGTTACGCCATTAAATAAATATCCTTTTAACTACGTGGAGTGGACAAAATAATTTATCCAATAGGTGTGTGTATTTGTATGTGTGTTTATATGTGTGTAGGGGGGGTGCATATGTGTGTATTTGTATATGTGTGTGGTATGTGAGTGTGTGAGTGTGTTGCAAATGCACGTGGAAGCTTGAGGATGGTGTCAGGAATCATCCCAGATGGTGTTTACTCTTTATTCATTGAGGCAGAGCCTCCTAATCAAATCCAGAGCTGGTGGATGTGGTTGGTCTGGTTAGCCAGCTTGCTTTGGGGATCCCCTGCCTCTGCTTTCCATGTCTGGTATTCCAGACAAGCCACCATGCCCAGCCAGCATTTCTGTGGCACTTGGGGATCTGAACTCTAATCCTCACACTTGTGCAGCAAGTCTTTTAATCATTGAGCCGTCTACACAGCCCCTCACTCAAGAGTTGACGTCCTCCGGTGAAGCAGTCCTCGATGGAAGAAGTTTGGTAGCCACTGAATCCTACTTATATTTCTTACTGTGGTTGGCTTTAGTGACAGTGTGCCACCAGTTAGGATCACCTGAGTAGGGTGGCTCCTCTGAAGAGCCGCCCTGATTGCTTGGATTGATTTGGGCAGGCCTACCCCGATTGTGGGTGGCACCATGCCCAGCTTCATTAAATTCTTTTAAAAATGTTTTCCCTCTTAGTATAATGTAAGCTGCTTGAAAAATGTGCCTTTTTATTTTCTATGCCTCATCCAATGAGTTGAACAGTGCCTGTGTCCAGTGCACCCAGAATGCTCCATCTCAGGAAGTACCCACCACATGGGGAATATCCAAAAGTCAGTCAGGACTTGTCCCTTGATGTCCCATGCGTCTTGAAGGTGTTCTTCACCCTTTTCTTTTCTCTCTTTGGTACTGATTGGCTAGTCAGAAACTGCCTGTTTTGAGTCCTAGTTTTGAAGTGACTGTGACTTTTTCAGTTCAGGGATTGTATTTTTTTTTTTAATCTAGAATAGGATTTTTAAAAAACTTTTTAAAACCAAAGCAAAACATCTCTATGTGGTCTTGGCTGGTGGCAAACTCGTGTTCCTCTGCTGTAGTCTCCTAAGTGCAGAGGTGGCCGGCAAGTGCCACCATGCCCAGCTCTGGGTTCATAATTCCCCCTCCCTTCCCCTCCCTCCCTCTCCTTCTTTCCCCTCCCTCCTCTCTCTCCCCCTCCCTTCCCCTCCCTCCCCCTCCTTCTTTCCCCTCCCTCCTCTCTCTCCCCCTCCCTTCCCCTCCCTCCCCCTCCTTCTTTCCCCTCCCTCCTCTCTCTCCCCCTCCCTACTTCCCTCTTCCCCCCTCACCTACATTCTTTCCTCCTTTCTTCCTTCCTCCCTCTCCCCTCTGTTTCATTTATGTTTGTCAAGGTTTTATTATTATTATTATTATTATTATTATTATTATTATTTTGTTCATGTTTTTTTCCTCTAATTGCATTTAGGTGTCTGAGTTTTCTTATAGTTGACAGAGCTTTTGGAGGACTTCTCTAGATTATTTTTCAGTTAATAAATAACCTATCTCTTGAGGTTTGGTTATTGGTTTCCTTAGGTGGTGTCATAGTCTCTTCATTTAATTCCTCGGGATTTTTATAATCTTGCATGATGCCAAAACATCAAAGGCGATTATCTTTTTTAGTATTCACAAGTTTGTTTCCCACGGGGAGTCCTTTTCCTTACTTGAATTTCTGGACAGGTGTATCAGTTACTTTTCTGTTGCTGTGATAAAACATCATCACCAAAAGCAACTTATAAAAGAAGGATTTATTTGGGATCATGGTTCCAGAGAAAAATGGGGAAGGTGCGGCAGCGGGAAGTGGCTGGTCACATCCTCATATACACACAGGAAGCAGAGAGAGAGGGAGCTAGAAACAGAGGGAGGCTATAATCCCTCAAAGCCTGCCCTGATGATGTGCTTTTCATCATCACCATTTAGGACAAAGGCCCATGTCCTAGAAGTTCCATAACCTCTCCATACAGCACCAGGTGGGGACCACATCTTAAAACACATGAGCATATGAGGTCATTCTCATTTGCTCCTTCCTGCGTAGCTAGGTCCTGGAGTCAAGGGATGTCAAGGGATGAAAAAAGGACAGACATACAGACACACATACAGAAAAGCTGGGGTCAGTGCTTGCTCTGATGGAGCACATCCACAATGCAACAACCTGGAACCTCAGATTGTTTATTCTATACAACACAGGGGGAGGAATTTGATAGTCTTGGTGGGAGGTTTCTGTAGCTGAGCATTCTCAGGCTGTAAGCATCTGGGGACAGGAAGCAGCTGTTGTTAGTTTTCGCACTCACTGATTTGTTCATAAACACTTGTACTCACACACACTGTCCACATTTTTGCTTGGACCAGAGGAAGGCTTTGCCATCTCCCTGAGCCCCTTCCATACAGAGATGGCTTTGTCATGCCCATGGGTTTGAGGTCTTGGTCCTTTACATGGCTGTGCCCATGTCACACACTACACATCCACTTAGGACTTTATCTGTTCTTTACCGCTTAGTTATTCAGGACTTCCTCAGCTCCCCACTCTACTCATTCAAACCACAGGAGAGAAGTAGGCTGCTGTGCATACGGGCGGATGATCAGGGTTGCTGCTGGGTCTCTATCTGTGTGTGGCTGTCACCCATCCTCACAGTGGAATGGGGCTGTTGACTTGGTTCTGCTCTCATGTTGGGGATGCTGGCTAGATGCCTCCTCCGTATCATCATTCTTCCATGTTGGTGGGGCTACTACCAGACTTCCAGGTTGAGCAGGAATCCAGGCTGTGCCCTGCAGTTCCATGGTCTCCCTGGTCAGGTAGAGCTGCAGACTTCACTATGTTGTCAGATGAGCTTCGCTGTAGGGTGGGGTGGTGGGTTATGGGGGTTGAGTTAGGCCGTTGGCTATGCTCTGGTACTGTGGAATGTTTTTCTGTAGGCTGTGAATATGTGTTGCTCTGATTGGTTGATAAATAAAGCTGTATTGGACTCTGGCAGGGCAGCTTAGAGGCAGGCAGGAAATACAAGCAGATAGACAGGAAGAAGAAAGGCAGAAGGGAAGAGATGTGAGCCAGCCTCCCCAGGAGCAACATGTAATGGGACGGAGGTAAAGCCACAGAACGTGTGGCAATACATAGATGAATAGTTACGGGCTAATTTAAGTTATAAGAGCTAGCTAGCGAGAAGCCTGAGCCATTAGGCCATATAGTTTGAAAATAATATAAGCCTCTGTGTGTGCTGCACTCTGGAGTTGGGTGTAGTCACTGGATAGACTGTTGTAAAAGACCAATGAAACTTGGAATCGTCACAAGGATGTCTGCTCTGGTTCTTGCCAATGAAGTTCTATAATGCATTTTTTTTTGTTTAGTTGTTGTAGTATTCAATTCTAGGTATTTTAAAATGAGTTGTAATTTTTTTTGTTCTTTTAAGTTTTCATAATTTTATTTAGGCATCTATGCTTTCTTATAGTTGACTGACCCTCAAGAAAATAATTCCAAGGTCTTGTCATCCACAGCCCTGTTCTTTATCTTAGCATTTACCCGATTTGATGTTGTAGCCCTGCTAGTTGCTAATGTGCCCCATGATCGGTGAGAGAGAGAGAGAGGTCAGCTTCCTTGGAAGCCCCCCAAAGGTTATCTGGATGTCTTCTTCAGGTTCTTTCCCCCGATGAAGACATTGTGAGCCTGGGGGATCTCTCTGTGTGTACTGCACAGCCTGGATGAACGGTGCCAAAGAGGGAACAAAGTGAGCTGCCCCCCTTTTCCTGACAATGTAGACTCATGCTTTGGCCTTGGCCTTGTCTTTGGGTGCTGGACTCTTCACGAGGACACATTTATTTCTGGCTGGTTTCTAGCTGGTGATTTTGTGAGGCAGATCTCTTATCCAGTCAGTCTGCTGACACAGTCTCCCTTGAAGTTCTGAATGTGGACAAGCGGTCCTATGTTTTCATTTTTCACTGCTCTCTGCAAATTACGTGACTAGCTCTGCTCACAGTGGAGTGTAAAAGATGGTGAACTGTCCAGCTAAGAAAGAACAGTGGCCTTTTCCTCTTAAGACCTGGTGAGAACAGTCAATTCAATAGATACAGCAAGCTAGGCCCCTCCGGAAGAGAACTTGGGTGAAAGGGTAGGTGCCCATTGTGGAACGCACAGCTCGAGGAGTTGGAATGCTAACCTGAGTAGTTACAACCTGACTTCCCCCTTTCCCTCCGGTCCTGATGGTGTTGGTTGTAGGTCAGACTGTTTATTCTTTATCTCAGTATAACTGACAGTGAGGGAGTAGTCCCCAGCCTCAGGAAATTAAGACGAGGTGGCCAGTTTTTGTTTCCTAGTTGTCAAGGCATCTGAGATACATGAGGGGAAAGGAAGTTTCCGCTAAGGATGAGAGCGCCATGGCTTGGGAGCAGAACCACCTGCATTTCCACCTCCAAGTAGGACAGGATTCAAGAGCATCCTTTGGTCAGGGAGATGCAGCAGAGGACCACTGGGCTGCAGCTCCCTGCGGGCTCCCAGTCACTCAAGGCTTTTCCACACACTGTCCAGGCTGTGTTTCAGCAAGTGAGCTGTGGCATTTGGCGCCATGGCCCTCCTTGCCGATAGCCTGATCAGAGGCAGACCTTCCACATCGAGACACTATGCGGAGCACTCGGAAGAACCTTGAGTGCGCCCACCTCTGCCCCGGAGAGCTAGTATTTGCTTACAAGCACACAGAGTCATGACTCCGTAGGGTGCGACAGGGTGCACACCCGGGACACAAAGAGTCATTCCCCTTTTACTCCTTTTGGCTAAGGGAGGGCAGATCACAACTCTCCCCGTCCCCAGGCCTTAAAAGCCAAGTCTGTTTCATACGAGGGAAGAAGTCGGGGAGGGGGGGGGGAGGTGAAGGGCTAAAAAAAAAAAAAAGTCTGAACAAGAAAGTGGGAATGAAGTTTTATAATGAATGAGAGACTTGAGTGCTTTTAATGATACAGTAGTAAAGCCACAAGGAATAGGGCACAAACATTAAATGATACCATCACCCAAAGAAGAGAGGTGCTTGACGACAAAGTGCTACACAGGAGAATCTCGAGCTGGGGAGAAGCAGAAGGGAAGAGGGGAATGGGGAGAGAGGAGGGATATGCAGAAATCAGACTGCTGTAGGTGGGTAGTTGGAGTGTGCCCGTTTCCTCCACTGTCCTTTTACCTGTTAGTGTTGATGGGTTCTGTGACTGAACATTAAAACAATGCCAGTGTTAAATGTCTTTAAAAAAAAACCATTTTATGACATTTCGTTGTTTGGGTAGAGTTAACCCCTATTTTATTTTCATGTCTAATTTTTAAAGAGTCATAATTTTTCTATCTTGAAATTCTAATTTCTATCTTCTAGTATTTAATTATTGTTGGTGGTGGTGTGTGTGTGTGTTTATGATACATGTATGATGTACACATGTAGGTATGCACGTGCCAAGGTGTGCCCATGGCGGGCAGAGGACAAGTTTGGGAAGTTGGTTCTCACTTTCTGTTCACTGTGGGCGCCAGCCACGGGACTTGTTATTTTGCTGAGGTTAGTGCCTTTCCCCACTGGGCCATCTCACTGGCCCTGGCTTCTCTTTTGAAATGTTACCACTAAATGTATTTGCAGAGTCCAAACCATATCTGTAGACGAATTGCTAAATGGTCTTATTAAATAAAAACCTGAAGCAAGATATAGGGGTGAAAACCTGAGAGATCAGAGGAATAGGACAAGTCACAAGCTAACTTCACCTCACCGACACCTCAGTCTCCAAAGAGACCCACTTCCTGTCTACCTATGCCTATATGCTTTCTGTTCTGCTGTCTCACTTGCTCTCTGTTCAGCTACATCACTTCCTCTTCCTGCCCAGCTCTGTCACTTCCTGTCTGTCTGTACAGACCTCCAGACCTCCATGGATAACTAGTGTTGGAATTTAAGGCATGTGCTACCATGCCTGGCTCTGTTCCCAGTGTGGCCTTGAACTCACAGAGATCCAGACAGATCCCTGCCTCCTGACTGATAGGATTAAAGACGTGTGCTACCATTGCCTGACTTCTATGTTTACTATAGTGGCTTTTTCCTTTGATCCTCAGGTAAATTTTATTGGGGGGACACAATACATCACCACACTTATCTTCTTGCATTTCTTGGATTTTTTTAAAGTTTCTATTTTTATTTATTTTTCTTTTTTTTTTGGATTCTTGTTTTATAGTCTATTCATTTAAAAAATATTTTACAATTATTTTTCTAACTTTTTCTGTCTTTATCTTTTTGTCTTTCTTAATTGTCTACATTCTTGATTGTTTTGTCTCTACTTTGTCATTCTTAATTTTATCACATAAAAATATTTTATTTTTGTTGTTGTTGCATTTTTAGTATTCTCTCTCTCTCTCTCTCTCTCTCTCTCTCTCTCTCTCCCTCTCTCCCTCTCTCTCTCTCTCTCTCTCTCTCTCTCTCTCTCTCTCTCTCTCTCTCTCTCTCGGTCACCCTCAGCACACCCTGCTTCCACCACTGACTTGAAAGAATCTTCTAAAAGTTATTAAGGCTAAAATGCAGCTAAGATGTCCTCCTAATTTTCACTGTTGGACGTTTGCTTTGTTAAACTCCATTTCTTCTTTTTGTTACTATCAAATTTCAGTTAGCACAGAAAGCAAAGGGTTTCACTCATGTGTGTACACACACATACAAACACACACAGAAACATGTGTATTCATATGCGCACACATGCACACACACATACACACAATCACGCTTTGTTCTTTCTTATTGTTTTTCTCCTCAGCCCTTCTCATGCCCCTTCCTCTCTCCAAATAGCCCCCCTTCTGCATTCACGACACCTATATTCCATTACCATCTCTTGTTCCCCTCCCTGTGTTTAGATCTCTTTCTCCACTTTGATTGAACATGCTGCATTTATCTTTCAGAGTCTAGCATATTTTCCTTAACACAGTGATTTCCAGTTTTTTCCATTTTCCTATGAATGTTATAATTTCATTTTTCTTTACTGTGGAATGCAATTCCAGTGGGTTCTACATATTATAGTTTCTTTATCCATTCATCTGTTGATGTCTAGACTTGTTCTGTATCTTGGCCATTGCAAATAGTGGAGTAATAAACATAGATGTGCGAATATCCCTGATGCACTGACTTTGAACTCTGGATGTATATCAAGACGTGGTGTAGTTGGGCTTTATGGTACTTCTATCGTTAGTTTTTTGAGGATACTCCATACTTATTTTCATAGCAATTGTACCAGTCTGTATCCTAACCAGCAGTATTTATTTTCCCCAATCCTTGGCAGCATTTATTATCATTGGTTTTTCTTTCTTTTTTTTTAATAATTAATTTAATTTTACATATCTGCCATGGATTCCCCTGTCCTCCCTTCTCTCTTCTCCCGCCCCTCCCCCCAACCCACCCCCCATTCCCACCTCCTCCAAGGCAAGGACTCCCCTGGGGATACAGCTTAGCCTGGTAGATTCAGTCGAGGCAGGTCCAGTCCCCTCCTCCCTTCACCTAGGCTGAGCAAAGTGTCCCAGCATAGGCCCTAAGTTCCCAAAAGCCAGCTCATGCACTAAGGACAGGTCCTGGTCCCACTGCCTGGGGGCCCCCTAAATAGTTCAAGCTAATCAACTGTCTCACTTATCCAGAGGGCCTGATCCAGTTCTATGGTGGCTCCTCAGCTATTGGTTCATAGTTCATATGTTTCCACTAGTTTGGCTATTTGTCCTAGTGCTTTTTCCAATCATGGTCTCAATATCTCTTGCTCATATAATCCCTCCTCTCTCTCTCATTGATTGGACTCCCGGAGCTCCACCTGGGATCTGGCCGTGGATCTCTGCATCTGCTTCCATCAGTCATTGGATGAGAGTTCTATCATGACAGTTAGGGTGTTCGGCCATCAGATCACCAGAGTAGGTCAGTTCGGGCTTTCTCTCGACCATTGTCAGTAGTCTATTGTGGAGGTATCTTTGTGGATTTCTGGGGACCTCTCTAGCACTTTGCTTCTTCCTATTCCCATGGGGTCTTCATTTATCATCTTTCCTTGTATCTCTTTCCTTGTTCTCCCTCTCTGTTCTTGATCCAGCTGGGAACTCCTGCTCCCCTAAACTCTCTCCCCCTGCCCAACCATTGCCCTCCATTACTCTGCCTCATGTCCAGTTTGCTCATGTAGATCTCATCCATTTCTCTGTTGTTGGGCAAACACTGTGTTTTTCTTAGGGTCCTCTTTACTAGGTAGCCTCCCTGGAGTTATGAATAGCAATCTAGTCATCCTTTGTTTTACATCTAGTATCCACCTATGAATGAATGGTTTTTCTTGATGGTAGCTATTCTAACTGTGGTTAGATGGAATTTCAATGCAGTTTTAATTTAAATTTCCCTTGATAAGAATGAATAGGTTTTTTTGAGACTTTATTGGTCATTTGTATTTATTATTCTGAAAACCGTCTCTTTAGTTCATTTATACATATATTAATTGGTAGACTTTTGATGTTAAAAATTTTCATTTGACAATTCTTGGGGTTGCTTCCTTGCTGTGAAGTCTGTTTGTTTGTTTTGAGACAGGTTCTCACTGTGTAGCTCTTGTTCTCATGGATCTCACTCTGTAGACCAGGCTGGCCTCGAACTCACAGAGATCTTCCTGCCTCTGCCTCCAGAGTGCTGGGATTAAAGGTGTGCACCACTATGCCTGGATGCTATTGAGTCTTTTGGTTTCTTCATGCTTTAAAAAATATGTAGTTCTGTCACCCACAACTGGGTGGCATTTGTCTACCTATAGTTGTGATTTGCTATGGTTTGAACACAAACATCTGGTCTGGGATTTGTGAAATCAATTCTGGATTTTTTTTTCAGTCTTGGCTATAATCAGCTTTTCCTACTTGCTATTGTAGAAATATAGATATGATTTAAAAAAATTATTAAACACTACCTTTGAAATAGTGTTTGTAATTATATTGTTCTAACTTTCTCTTCAAGCCATTCTAAAGAGACCTTCATCAGGAAACTCTAAAAATTGTTTTTGTTTTGCATCTTTTCAACTGCCTGTTTCTAGCAATTTTTGCTCTGTATCCCAGATAAGTGACTCTATGCTCTTTTAAACCTTCTTTGAAGCAAGAATGATTATTCTATTTTTTGAATGTTCCCATTAAGGACCCTAAAAGACAGTGTCTAAAACTTCAACAAAACAAGTAATTAGATACAAAACAGTAAGGAAAATGAAATTTGATTATAATGTTCTCTTTAGAGAATGCTAACTAGGATCTTGATAACTTGTAGAAACATTCTCACAGTAAAAAGTTTCAAGAAGGTTTAAATCCACTCCCCACAAAAATCAAACGTTGTATACGTGTGATTCATACCCAGGGCTTGGTTAGGACACTGATTCCAGTTTCTTGGGGACAAAGTCATGTCAACCAAGGTCTTGACAGTTGCTGAGGCACAATATTTATAAGCGAGGTAAGCACTGTCTATGCAGAACTGCTTCAAAAGGTTTAAAAGTTAGAACGTGGCCTGATGGCTCAGAGATCAGATCACGGCATCTAGTCATAAACTCTGTTTGTTTAAGTGTATTGGCATTAGCTGAGAAGAATCTGATGAGACTATATCCATAATAAGAAACTCTTCCCGTAAAGCTGATAGAGCCTTAGGTCATCTTGTCCCTTGGTCAAGTGCATGGATGAGCATTTACTTTCTATCTTCCATATATATATATATATAACATATATAGTTTATATATATAAACTACTCAGTCTAAACATGAATATACATATCTATCTATCTGTCTATCTATTTGTCTATCTATTTGTCTATCTATCTATCATCTATCTATCTATCTATCTATCTATCTATCTATCTATCTATCTATACACTAACATTGCTTAGCCAGTAGCACAGACACTAAGATTGATAATAAATGGGACTTCATGAAACTGAAAAACTTCTGTAGGGCAAAGGACACTGTCAATAGGACAAAATGTCAGCCTACAGAATGGCAAAAAGTCTTCACCAACCCCACATCTGACAGAGGGCTGTTTTTCAAAATATATAAAGAACTCAAAAAATTAGACAACAACAGCAACAAAAACAAATAATCCAATTAAAAATGGGGTACAGATCTAAACAGAGAGTTCTCAATAGGAGAAGCTCAAATGGTCAAGAACCACTTAAAGAAATGTTCAGCATCCTTGGTCATCAGGGAAATGCAAATCAAAATGACTCTGAGATTCCATCTTACACCTGTCAGAATGGCTAAGATCAGAAACACAAATGACAGTTTATGCTGGAGAGGGTGTGGATTAAGGGGAACACTCCTCCATTGCTGTTGGGAATGCAAACTTGTACAGCCACTTTGGAAATCAATGTAGCGGTTTCCCAGAAAATTGGGAATTGATCTAGCTCAAGACCCAGCTAAACCACTCTTGGGAATTTACTCAAAGGGTGCTCAATCATACCACAAGGACACTTGCTCAATTATGTTTATATCAGCTTTATTTGTAATATCCAGAACCTGGAAACAACCTAGATGTCCCTTAACCAAAGAATGGATAAAGAAAATGTGATACATTTATACAATGGAGTATTATTCAGCCACTAAAAACAATGACAAACCGAAATTTGCAGGCAAATGGATGGAAGTAGAAAAAAATCATCCTGAATGAGGTAACCAGGACCCAGAAAGATAAACATGGTATGTATTCAATTATAAGTGGATAATAGCTATAAAGTAAAAGATAACCATGCTATAATCTATAGACCACAGGGTAGGTAACAAGGAGGGTGTAGGGGGGGCACATAGATATCCCTTGCAAGGGGAAATAGAAGAGATCTTGTGGGTAGACTGGGGTTAGGTGGGGATGGAAACTTGAGGGATCAGGTTGAGGGGTGAATGAAGTGGGAGAACACTAAAAAGATGAATGGAAAGGGGGAGCATTTCAGGGCCAGATAGAAACACACAAGAATCTACAAGGATGATGCCAGCCAAGACTCCTAGCAACAGTGGATACATAGCCTGAACTGGCCATCTTCTGTGACCAGGCATGACTTCCAGTAGAGGGATTCAGACACCAACCCAGCTACACAACCTTTGACCTATGGTCTGTCCTGCCTATGGGATGTGCTGGGGTAAGAGTGGTGCAGAGATTGTGGGAGTGGCCCATCGATGACTTGTGCAGACTGAGACCCATGCCACCAGAGTCAACCTACCCCTGACACTGCCTGATATGTTAGGACCCAGAGGCTGGATGGCCCAGACCTGGGATAGAACCAAACACAACTGGAGGAAAAAAAATGTCAACACAATGATGCCTAATGATATTCTGCTATACTCATAGATTGGTGCTTACCCCAATTGTCATTGGAGAGCCTTCATCCAGTAACTGATGGAAACAGATGCAGACCCATAGCCAAACAATAGACTGAGTTCAGGGAATCCTACGTAAGAGTTGTGCAAGCCAGAGAGGTCAAGGACACCACCAGAAAACCACAGAAGCAACTAACCTGGCCTTAGAAGAGCTCACAGAGTCTGAACTGACCATCAGGGAGCCTGCATGTGACCCACCTAGGCCCTCTACATGTATGTGTCAGTTATGTAGCTTGGTCTACTTGTGGGACTCCTAACAATGTGAGCCGGGGCTGTCCCTAATGCTTGGCTGGCTTTTGGAAACCTATTCCTCACACTGGGTTGCCTTACCCAGCCTTAATACAAGGAGAGGTGCTCAGCCTGACTGCAGCTTGATATGCCCTGCTTTGTTGATAGCCATGGGAGGCCTGCCCATTTCTGAACAGAAATAGAGGAGGAGTGGATTGGGGGAGGGAGGTTTGGGGAGGAAATAGGAGGAGAGGAAGAAGGGGAAAAACTGTAGTTGGGATATAAAATAAATAAATAAATTGAGTTTAAAAAAGTGAGTGGGAAGGCTTTTCTAACAAATAGCCTATACACGACTAGGCTGCAATCAGTGATTAGTCTAAAACTATGGATTTGTGTTTTATTCCATTTAAAGAAATAAACTACAATAGCTTAGGGAGGTAAATATGAAAAACCGAATTATTGAGAATGCTTTATCACAAAAAGAAGTTGAATTTTGTTGATGACTGTGGTGGTTTGAACAGGAATGGCCCATAGGCTCATATATTTGCATGCTTAGTCACCAGGAAGTGGAACTCTTTGATAGGATTAGAAGGATTAGGAGGCATGGCCTTGTTGGAGGAGTGTGTCACTAGGGGTGGGCATTGAGGTTTCAAAAGGCCACACCAGGCCCAGTTTCTCTCTCTCCTTGGTGCCTGCAAATCAGGATGTAGAACTCTCAGCTCCTTCTCCAGCACCATACCTTCCTATATGTTACCATGCTCCCTGCAATGATGATAATGGACTAAACCTCTGAAACTGTTAGTCAACTTCAATTAAATGCTTTCTTTTATAAGAGTAGCCTTGATCATGGGGTCTCTTCTCCACGATTGAATAAAGAATAAGTGATTGCCTTTTCTGTATCTATTGAGATAATATAGTTGTGATCTTTTCATTATCTTGGTCAAACTGTCCATTTCCACTTGCTCAAATTTTATAACTTTTGCTTTATAAATGGTTATTATACAGATTGGTTAAATTATTATTGTTTTTAAGTAAATAGTTACTGTAGAGATTGGTTAGATACCTTTTCTGTGTCTCCATTCACACGTTTGGTGACTCTGATGACTACTGTGGTAAACTAGCACAGTAATGAAATTGTTTACATTCTCATTTGGAACTAGATCCAAAATAATAAAAAAAAAACTGGCTATGATGTATACTGTTTCAAAAACCTATGATGTCAGGTGTGTGCGATTTGATGCTCTTAAATGCTCAATTATCTCCAGACTCACCTTCTCACTTTCTGTAGAGCCTACAATTTGAATTCTAGAAAATTTCAGAAGTAACTGTGGCTTGCTAGCACTTGTAGCTCGATGGTGCGTGCTTATTTTTAAATAATTTCAGACTAGTCACTCTACCACCTACTTAAGGATGTTTGCACGACAACCATGCATGTGTATATTATCACATTTTGATCAAAAAACTATTTTTCTCTGGTTGTATATATTTGATTTAAAGGTTATTTTCATAAGGGGTAGAGGGTTGAGCACGTACTTAACCCATGGTGGGTTCCACCTATGTATGCCATAGACTGAAGACCACATTCATAATCGTAGTGGGTAATGACAAGGGTTGACATGGTGCCCAGTCTGGATGTTTAGGGAACTTCCCATTTTTAACATAGAGTGAGAGTTTAACTTTCTTAGTCATTTTCAGAAGCAAATACGGTCATAGATTCTAAACTAAGGGTGTGCCCATCTTTGGAAGTAGTAGTCTCTCTCCTTGGTATATGCACTCTAGAAATATTAAAGTATGCGTCCAATGATATATGAGGGAAATTCAAAAATATATTTATCTAAAGGAAAATCATTAAATGAAAGTGTGAATGTGTGTACCCACACAGATATAATTTGGTTGGTTTTATTTTTATGCATATTGATGTATGTTTCTAACACTAAATGTTTTAAGAATTCTGGCATACCAAATCCTGAGCAATGGATAACCAGGAGCAAGGACTGTGAATTAGTTGGAGGGCCATGAGGAAATAATGTGCTTTTTTATGCTGTATACTTTAGTATTGTTTGAAAAACTTTCAAATATGTTTAAAATATGTATGAGCTACAAGGGACTGCAGAGATAGCTCAGTGGTTAAGGGCACTGTCAAGGCTGCTCTTCCAGAAGACCCAAGTTTGATTCCCAGCACCTGTATGGTGGCTCACAACTATCTGTAACTTGTCTCAGGGAATCCAATGCCCCTCTTTGGCCTCCTTGGGCATTGCTCATATGGTATACAAGCACGCATGCATGCAAGCAAGCAAGCAAGCAAGCAAACAAACAAAAAGCCAACATGTAAAATTAAAAAAAAAAAAGGAAAAATAAAAATGAGTGAGATATAGAAAGTTCTCCTAGTTGGTGTGTTTCACCTAGATTTTATTTTCCCAAGGGCATAAGGTCTCACAACTGTCTTATCTATTATTATAAATGCTAGCTTGTAAATTCTGTCACTTTAAAAACGAGAAAGACAAATATTTGGAAAGCATTTCTTTTTTGATATGGCATTTTCGAAAGAGTCAAAGTATAGTAGTTATTTGGTCTGTATTCTCTTGGTACAAAATAAATGTGAAACTAGGTTCAGTTTTAAATACCACAGTTGTTGGTTTAAGTGACCACAGTACCCTGGGTATATTATCATTTGTAGAATAGACACTTTGTGCATTCATTATTTCTACAGTATGAACCAGACCCCCCGCCCACGCACACAGAAAGTGAGGAGTCGGGGAAGGAGTGTGTTTTATTTAGTATGATAATCCTTTTCAAGTCCCCTCTTCCTGCTTTTGATCTAGGGGAAAGCAAGCTGGGAGCTTAATGAGACCAGAAGATTCAATGTACTGAAAAAAAAAATCAAAATATATTCTGGCCAACCAGGTTTTGAAGTAAAAGTTAATTAAGAGCAATATACAAATAATCCCTGCAAATGGTGACATTTAAAAATGCATGTTGAATATCCTGAAGCAGTTATGTAAATGACCCAGAATAAGACTCCAGAGGAAATGTGACACAGGCAGGCTTACCTTTTAATACCCTTCGGTAATGTTTTCATTAGACATAATGTTTACTGGAGGACCATGTATTTGGTGGTAATCTGATAACAGAAACAGTTCTAAGAAATGGGGAGCCACGGAAGCAGAGGTTGCCTGCCTATAAGGGCCAACAATGAGATGCGACAGGCAATACCTTCTTTCTCTGTGGAGGTGTGGAGCCTGCCTACAGTATGGGAAACAGCTGAGGAGCGTCAGGGGCAGCAGCTGCTTACAAAAGGGCATTGAATGGGCTCTTTAAACTA
Organism: Peromyscus maniculatus bairdii; assembly: GCF_049852395.1. NCBI lineage: Eukaryota > Metazoa > Chordata > Mammalia > Rodentia > Cricetidae > Peromyscus > Peromyscus maniculatus. Next base: position 14,517,683 of record NC_134865.1, on the reverse strand, counting down.
TACCATCTGCTGCAAGTTGCAGGACGTTCACGGATTTCTAGTTCTTAGATTTCGGTAAACAAGTAGGGGGTATGTCCTAATCGCTCTTACTGCATAGCCAGAATATTTACTAGCTGAGACCATGTGATTGACCGGTGATGGGGTAGAGAATGGATTCCCGGTGTTCTGGTTTTAACTCACAGAAGAGATCTGCAAGTTCGGTGGCCGCACCTTTTGACTCTGCTGCCTCTGGAAGCACTTCTGTTCACACAGAATTCTACCACGGAGTTTCGCCGGCCCCTGCCCCCAGGTTATGCTGCTTTGGGTCCATTTACACTCTGTTTCTTCCTCATCAGTGGCATTGGTGGGCGCCTTACAGAGGTCTCATGACTTTGCTCCTGTACATGACTTACTTTAACATCTATTTTCAAGCTGATCTGTTCTCTCCCTTGCGGTAATGTATTGTGCACCCCAATAAAACTTATCTGGGGATCAGAAGACATAGCCAGTCACTAGGTTAGACATAGAGGCTAGACAGTGATGACATACACCCTTAATCCTGTCACTCGGGAGACAGAGATCCTTCTTAATCTCTGTGAGTTCAAGGCTCCCCTGGGCTACATGAGAGAAACAGAACCAGGCAATGGTGACACATGCCTTTAATCCCAGGAGGTGATATGGCAGGACCCAGAAAGGAATATAAGGCATGAGGAAACAGGAACTCACTCTCTTGAGGCTGAGGATTTCATTGAGGTAAGAACGTGGCTGGCTTGTTCTGTTTCTCTGATCTTTCAGCTTTCACCCCAATATCTGGCTCTGGGTTTTTTATTAATAAGATCCTTTAACAATTCCTGTTACACTCCCTTCCTCCCCCCCTCCCGTGTATATGTGTGTGTGTGTGTGTGTGTGTGTGTGTGTGTGTGTGTGTGTGTGTGTGTTTTGAGACTACCTTGGAAACGATGAATTCTCTTGTATGTGTTTAGTTCTGTTCTGGTTGGGGATTGTTTTTGGGTAATGGGGAGGGAAATTGGGCTAATCTATTTTACATAGCTCAGATTTGGATTTTTAGACTTGTAGAGACTTGAGGACTGAAAATATTCTCCCTATTTTGCCTGTCGACAAAGCCTAATCAAGAATGCATTCTTTGCTGGCAACATTCAAAATAGATGATTCTACGTTGTGGCTTGGAAATAAACTCCTTTTATTTAGTTTTAATTTGTAGTGTTCTTTGCCTTCATTTTCTACAAATATTCAGGGAATTTTCCATTCTGAAAAACTTTATACACCAATTAAGCTATTTCAAGTAATAGTATTCGTGATCTACTGAGAGATTGTTATGGGTTGATCTGTGATACTATTCTAGGTTCCTGACAATAATCTACTGTACTCAGAACATGCTCATCTGTGCATGTCTCAGTCACAGGAAAACTAATCGTTTTTGGATTAAAAACATTAATTTAATGGGACTAGTTTATTATCTAGACCTCGATTCGCAAGTGTTTTTGTTTTGCTTTAAGCTTTTCTTTGATGTTCTCTGCAAGCTCTTGTAGAGTGTGACTTGCACAACTGCTAAAAATTAATTTTAGACTGAAAGCAGAACCATGGGTTAGCCGACTGACTTACAGTAGCAGAATCAGCTGACATTTACCAGCGGGGTAAGCAGGGGTCAGGATTCCCAGGGAGTTGGAGCTCTGACTCATGTTGAATAGCTTCTCTTTAGAAACTGGGATCTGCAAAATCATATTGTAAATAAACTTGTTGAAACTCTAAGTGAAAACAGAAGAAAAAAAATCAAGTGAGGGAAATGTTTCAATTCACAGAGCCAGAAAGAAAAAAAAATAAAACAAATCTCAAATACTCACATTAAATTAACCTTGGGCTTACCTTGCTAACATGACAAGCTGTTATATACTCAGTATAATTGAGGTGCATGAGTCTGATGAGCAGACCTCTTTATAAAACAATATTTTCACAGTACATGAAATATAAGGGCTTAGGATAACAGCCAATTAACCTGTCATTGGAATGCTTATGGTTTTTTGTGGTGAGCTGAGCTGGGTAAAATGGGGTTATGTAGACAGATAAACTCTCAGGCTGTGAATGGATGTGTTCTCAAACTGTGTTTAGAATTAGTAGTTTCCAATTTCTTCATCCCATTTTCTTAAGTGATAATAGTTACCTCTCAGTGACTCCCAATGACATTCTTCTTTGCTCGTAGATCATTGCCTCGTGCAGCCAACATCAGAGAAGCTGCCTCCTGCAGCAGGTGGGGACAAAACCAGGGATCACAGATGAACAATGTACAGAGAGTAAGAGACCTTGGAACACTCATCGCTGAAAGGGATGTCTCCATCAAATTCTTCCCCTCAGAGCTCAGCGAACCCTACAGAAGAGGAAGTGGAAAGACTGTAAGGGCCAGAGGGGATGGAGGATACCAAGGAAACAAAGCCTTCTAAATACAGCAGGACAGATGCACATATGAACTCTCAGAGACTGTCTGGGCCAGATGGGGTCCCAGCACTGAGAGAAGTGGACACATGCCTCCATCCCTAACCCAGAAGCCATCTCCAATTGATAAGTACTTGCAAATGAAAAAGTAGTTCTTTCCACAAGAGTCTAACTGGGGAAGCAAACCACTCCTAAGGGCACCCCGTGCTTAGAAATAGATTGTCAACACAAAACAAACTCAATGGTATCTTTGGAGCTTCTTTGTCTCTTAATGTTCCATCAAAGTTTTTTTTTTTTTAGACCTTATTTATAGGTTCTTTGTTGTATATATTATGGCTTCTGGTTTTGTGTTTTTATAGAATTTTTGTGTGTGTGAACATGCATCTCTTTGTCTCTGTATGTTCTCTCTTCTTCTTCTTCTTCTTCTTCTTCTTCTTCTTCTTCTTCTTCTTCTTCTTCTTCTTCTTCTTCTTCTTCTTCTTCTTCTTCTTTCTCTTCCTCCTCCTCTTCTTCTTCTTCTCCTTCTCCTCCTCTTCTTCCTCCTCCTCCTCTTTTTTGTTGTTTTGTCCATTTTGGTTTGCTTATTTTTGTTACCTTATTTTATTTTATTATTATTCTTTAGGTGCCTGTTTGTTTTCTAACAAGAGATAGAAGGTGTGGATTGGATGGGAGGGGAGGTGAGGAGGATCTTGGAGGAGCTGGAGGAGGGAAACCATAATCAGAAAGTATCATATAAAAGTCTATTTTCAATAAAAATTAGAAAACAATTAATTGACCTCACTTTGTAGAATTAGGGGCACAGAGAATTGTTTCCAAGTTCACACAGCTGGGCCACAGACAGTTTGACTCCAGAATTTGTGCTCTTAAGGCCTGTAGAAATAGTCCTGGGTTCTGTTTAGAAGATTGACTAATGCATTGCAGTCCCTCCCTCGCCTGAAACAGTTTTAGTTTAGGCACCGTTTTGTGTGTCAGGAATTCAAGAACGGCATCTCTGGCACCTATTGCACTTGGTGTCAACAGCGAGGCAGATGGGGTCAGAGGAGTCACTTCCTGCCTGGTATTGGATGTCACCTGAGGGCCCACTTGGGGTCATTGGCCAGAGCAGTGGTTGCTCTCAATAGGGTCGTTCCTCAGGGTTATTAAGGGCTCCTCACAGGATGATGGCTGGTTTCTAAGGGTGAGTGTTCCAAGCATCAGGAAGTCTTCAGGCATGGGCCTGGAGAAGTAGCACAGTTAATTTTTGCTGTGCTGTATTTGCCAACTTAATGGCTTTGGTAGAGATCACCTAGGTTCAAGAAAGGGACTGCTTAGTGGGAAGGATGGAAAAGAGTTTGCAGGCATCTTTCATCTACCCACACACCCTGTGTAAACCACACAAACCAATTAACGTGACCTCCATCAGTGTCTCCCAGGCTCATCTTGAATCTCTCTTCCTCTGTCAGGATAATTGTTATTGTGCTTTTTTTTTTTTCATTCTTAAAATTTACAATTTGTGTGTGGCAGGGCAGGAATTGAGACAGTGTGTGTGTGTGTGTGTGTGTGTGTGTGTGTGTGTGTGTGTGTGTGTGTATGTAGCACTGACTGTTTTGGAACTCACTCTACAGGCCAGGCTGGACTTGAACTCTGAGATATGTCCACCTCTGCCTCCCAAGTGCTGGAACTAAAAGTGTGCATTATCATGCCTGGCTTAGTCTACAATTCTTTCAGAGAAGAATGCATTATTTTTAAGTCTAAAGCATGTAGAACAGAATTAGTTTTTACTAAACACTTACTATTTCTATTTTAACTTTTGCTCTAAGGCAACCATAAATTTTAACAAACAGTAGAGAATTAACTACAGCCCAGAAGATCAGGGTGGGTTAAGTTATTTGAAAGTATGAATACTCTATTTTATTTTCACACATAAGCACTTCATCTCCCAAGTTACACAGCAGTGTTTTCTTGTCTGTAATTAAACTCTCTGTGCCGGTGGACTCAAGCAGCAGGGGCTTCGCCTTAGCTCTTTCCTTAAACTGCATCCTGAGAATAAATTCAGTGTCTCGGGAAAAAGGATGTACTCCAGAAATATTTGGGGAGTGAAACTTGATAAGTAAGAAAATATGAACATATCTAAAATAATATATAATCAATGTAATTTACTAATAGATGCATGCCTCTTGAGAGTCTAAGGTATTGATGCTCAATGAAGCAGAAATAAGTGCTGTGGTCTGCACTTTGATATATGTTTCCTGTTTTAAATGTTTAACAACACTTGAAAACCAGGATAATGCATTATTCTATTCTTACAAAGAAATTAAAAATGTGTGAAGTTGATGTACAGTATAGTGAGGATGTCTGCCAAAGGCAGTTACCTTATTTCAAAAGGTAAAGTCTTTGTTTTTGTTTTTGTTTTTCTGATGAGAACAGGTTTTAATCTAATTGTCTGCTGTTAGGTGTCCTCTGTTCCACTAAAATTAACTCTGATGCTAGACAGACACTTAGCTGTCTACTCATTTTGACTTAGAGCTTCTTTCTTCTTCTTTTTTTCTTTCTTAGAAATGGTAAAGAACAAAAGAATGAAAATAAAACAAAGGAGATCACGTAACTCCAACATCGATCTTCTCAGAATGAGGCAAAAGCCTGGACTTCTCTGTGTGACCAGTGACTGGATAATTGCGTTGGCAATCTGTGACATGTCTGCCTCCCTGGATTTTTGGTCTGAGAGTTCTGAGATTGTTTAGTCTTACTCTAAGTGCAGAAATATAGCTTCTTAACATATGGAGGAAAGTGACGTAGACTATTGTCTATGAACAATCATTCAAACATTTGATTTGCAAAGCAGATCTATGATGTTAGATCTGATGTTTAGAAGAGCCTGAAAGCCTGCCTATTCATGCTCTCCCCAGTCACCAAGCCCAGCTAGGGCTGCACAGTTTCATGAGACTCAGGGATCCTTACCCACCCGTGCCTTTGCCAACTTCCAGGTCTAGCCTTTGCTGCCCAGCCTGTGTACATACCTGGTATGGTGAGTGCCAAAGACGCTGACCCACCAGTGCCAGGCATAATTTAGGCAGCACAGCGTACACACCAGCCTAAGCAGTTCTAAGCTGCTTGTCCCACTCACACGTTTTCATGATCACCATTGAACTGGAATCACCCCCATCCCTCCAATGCAAAGTGAACACTGAGTATCTGAAAGATTTACCTGCCAATTCCTCAAACCTGACCTGAAATCAACCAAACTTTGGAAACAGCAAAGCCAAGCCAAGCTTGAACTCAAGAGAGGCAGCCTAGAATCTCACACCAGAAACACAATCAACAAAAGAAGTCTTCATGCCCAGGTCTCGTCACAAATACAAACAATATGGAAGGTCTTGACAGTGTTTCTTATAAAACGCACCAGCCCTGTGGAAATGTTCTTCAATGAGAATTTCCCAGATGAACCCCAGGACACCAAATTAAAATAACACTCACAAACATGGTCAAAGAGAATTTGAGAAGTTTGAAGAAGACTTGAATAAACACCTCACTGAATTTAAAGAGGATAAGCCCTTGAGTCAAGTCCAAGAAAACAAATATACAGGTGAGTGACGTGACAAAATTCAGGATCTGAAATCTTAATTCAGTCAAAAGATAGAAATATTGAAAAAAAGAGGCTGAAATGAAGATGGATTGAAAAACTAGTACATAATTAGAAAACTCAGGAGAAAGTCTTACAAGTGGAATGGATCAAGGAGAAGACAGAATATCAGGACTTGAAGTTAAAGTGGAAGAGTTTTTCATAGCAAAGGCTATGAAAAAATTAAAGAGCATGCGAAAGGTGCACGCAGAAAATTTAGGACACCATGAAAAGACCAAACCTATGAACTAAAGGCTCAGATGAAGGAGAAGGACCCTAGGACTATAGTATAGACCAGATCTTCACCAGGATCATAGAAAATGTCCCCAAATCATGCGGAGACCTACCCATACAGATACCAAAAGCACTCAGAACACCAAACAGACAGGACCAGAAAAGAAACTCCCCATGGCATATTACAGCTAAAACACCAGATATATAGAACAACAGAGGATATTGAAACCTGCAAGAGAAAAATCACAAGTCACACACGAAGATTAACCATCAGAGTCACGGATGGCTTTTCAGTGGAGGTTGTAAAAGCCAGAAGAGCATGGAGCAATGCACTCCAGGTTCTGAAAGACCATGGGTGCCAATCTGAATTTCTTTACCCTGCACAGCTGTCTGCCAGAGTTGACAGAGAGAGAAAGGCTTTCCTTGATATGAACAGGCTAAAAGGGCCCACGTCCACCTGTACAGAAAAAAAAAAAAAAACACCTACAGAAAACACTGGAAGCGATACCCTAGACTGAAAAGTGGAATATATGATCAAGAACCTACAGAAAGAAAATAGATGAAGTTGTAACTGTTTTCTAAATACCTATACTTACACCCACATAAATGTAGCTCACACACACCCCTATCAAAGACACTTCTTTTTTCCAACAGATGGAGACTATTGCGGGAATCCACAGTTGGTCAAAATATAGAGAAGAAGGGGCTCGGGATGTCATAACCCAACTGATACATACGCAAAAGCAACCCTATACCTCAGGGTCCAGTACAATCGTGGGGGGGGGAGAATGGAAGAGTGAGGGGCTTAGGATGGGTAAAGGCGCTTCTTCTCAAGCCTCATGACCTAAGTTTGATCCCCCAAACCCACGTGACAGAAGGAGAAAACAGTTTGCCTAAGTTGTTCTTTGACCTCCGTGTGTGGCCAATGGCATGTGCATCAACCCACAATACATACATGCAAAAAAAGAAAATTTAAAATTTCATAAATATTTGTAGGAGATAGTCTACATAGTATGAAAATTCAGGCATTTGAAAGGAAGCTTCATAAAAATAATCACAATGATAAAAATCCAATCTCTCCCGCCCACAGAAGAGAATAAACGAGAAAAAGAAAAGACCTGAGAATAAAGTAAAGGGTGACAGATCTCAGCTATTTTTCCCTGCCTTTTCACATAGTTCCCAGCTCCAGTCAAAATGCTCCAAGATTGAACTGAGCAATTATGAACTAAGATATTAATAACAAAAACAAAAACCCACCATAAAACACCTCAGTTCCAACTTCATCAAGGTCAGTTGCGAATGACTGATCTCCCAGAAATGAAGAACACCTTCGTTCCAACCATTTCAATGGGGATGGGTTGCATCTCATAAGCACACACACAAAATTATGAAAATGAGCATGTGTGGAGGTTTAATAGCTAATTTTCCAAGTTGATTATCTTGGCCAGTTCATTGGGATGCTCTTGCTTCTTTGCTAATTTAATTTGCTTCATCCTTTTTATTGTCTCCTTTAAATAGCAATTAGGGAAGACAGCACTCCATTCTGCCTTCCACTTGCCCTTTCGCTAAATCATGATTCCACCCTGTGCCAGGTAGTTACGGGGACATGAGGAGATGGCGCTGGTGAAGGGCAGAGTGGGTGAAAACACTTGACTCAAGCCCGAGGAAGCCAAGAGAAAGTTGCCAATGGTCAGAGTGGTGTGTGTGTGTGTGTGTGTGTGTGTGTGTGTGTGTGTGTGTGTGTGCATGCGTGCACGCATGTGTGGTGAATACCATGGAACAACTCACGTCTTCACATATTCAGAATCGTGAAATGCCCATTTTGAAGGGAAAATGCACTTATATCATGCCAACCAGCATGCGGCAGCTATTTAAAAGCTAGTTATCAACCAAGAAAAATGTAGAACTCTCTGCTTTGTTCTTCCTCCTTTAAAATCATATGTTTGTATATGTAGCAAGTTGCTATTAAGTGCTATACTGATTTTTGGTGTATTGTTACTAAAAGGCTTTTTCCAAGTGCTTGTTTTTATGCTGCCTTATCTTAGACAAGCCAAAAGGGAGCGTACTCGGTCTGTAGCAGTCTGCTCTTAAAACACTGTATGTTCTGGTGAGGGTGGCCTAAGAGGTCTCAATTCAACACATACTCGCTTTATAAACAAAAGAAGTAGAACAGTCCCTGTTCTCATGCAGCTGAGTATGGATGGAGACGGACTCTGAAATATGGTGCACTGAACAGATCACATGTACTGAGGAGTCTGAAGGTCAAGGTGGTCCATGAAGTTAGGCTAGAAGGTCCTTGAGGTGGTGAAATCTTGGGAATCGAGAGTGGTTGACACAGTGTAGATGTCAGCCATGGAGGTTCCCTATAGCTGTGGGTCCTTGTAGCTCTGAAAAATCCACAACAATTATCCTTTTTCTCTACAGTGCCCCTTAGTCTCATGTTATACGCTGCAAAACAATGAAGGGGAAATGTACAAATGCCAGCTTTCCTGGGAGGCGAGTCTTTAAGGAGAAGGTAGACATTCATAGATCTTCAAATTAGTACTTGCTCTCAGATATATCCTGTTAAATGATGATGGAATTCTATGAGAATTTAGGATTACACATTTCCTTTATTTTTTTCAGTGTTAAAGAATTCTTTCTGCTACCTCAATTATAATAGGTGTGTCCAGTAGAAGAGGTCTCCCTCTACTAGGGAGGTAAAGAAAACTTAGAAATGTAATAGACAACCAGCAGTTCCTGCCTCCACACTACAGCTGTTCCAAAAGGACAAATTATCTTCATAGCTATGAGGACTGTCACAAGACTTTCTGGTTATTCCTCTCAGTGGATTACATTATTCTTAAAGGGAGTATTTATCTATTAGGTGGACTGCCCTAATATAGAAGATACTCAGTATTTGTTGAGTGAACGAGTGTGGACTTGAGAAATCTGGAAGGCTACTGGGATGCTCAGAGAATAGCAATGCCTCCTTTCCTGGCTTTGTGGTGTGTTGACAGTGGGGGGAATAAACAGTTCTCAATGAAGCAGGGAGAGAAGACCGTATCCTTGAGGAAATCCTCATGTGCAGACGGGGTGTTAAAGAAAACGACTAGCAGTCTGGGTGAGTTCACTAAATTTGGAGGGAGAATTCTCGCAGTATCTAAGAAGCATTCTCTGGAAGAGCAGCCATGGAAATGACACTCCAGGAAGAAGCCCAACTCTAAGTTGGGGTAAGAGTGTGAGAGAGGAGAGGTGACCAGGGGCTTATCTTTTACCAACTTGGGAAGAGCTGTACGTAACGTGTACAACGGCCTCGAGCTTTCACTGTGAAGGGGTTTCCGTTCTTCAGAGTCACAGATGAGTGAACTTGTCATCTTATTCTGTCCCATGTCACTCAGAAAGGCATGTCTTCTCTTGAGGTGCTCAGTACAGATTTATTGACAGCATGAGTTCATTAAGAGGCACAGGGGTCAGCAACATGGGAGACAGGGCCGAGCGTTCACTGCTTCTGATTGCTAGTTCTGCTCTGGGTCGCCAAAGGCCTTTTGTTTTTCCCTTTGGACAATGGGTTCAACTTGCTCTAATTGCTTCAAATGCAGAACTATGGACACGTGGTAGAAGTTAAGGGAAGATGGATTTCACTTAGAATTATCTGATGACTAACGTTGTTCAGCATCACAAAACTGCTGCTTTTAAACAGGACCGTGCTTCATAACATGGAAAATATGTGAGTGAAAATTGAATGGCCACATCTCAGGGATGATTTCATAAAGCTCTTTTATTGAGAAAGACTTTGATCCTTCCACTACAGAGCTTAGCATTATTTCTAGGGTTGTCTCAGGAATAATTTAAAATACAGGAAATATAACACAAGCAAGCCAAGAAAGGAGACATAAATACAGTATTGAGAGGGGCAATAGATTAAAAAAAAAACCCTGTGTATAAATTATATATATTTATGCTAATATTTCAGTGTATGGTACCAGACAAACCTTTCAGGTTATTTTCATCTATAATATCCTGGGCACTAGGAGCATATCTGAAGAAGAAGAGAGAAATAGGGGAGAGTTGAAAGCCTCATGGAGGAGCTGGCTCTTTAACAGGGCCTCAGTTAAACCGAGGTGGCAGGTGGAGGGGCAGTCATTTCCGTGTGGACGGCCGGAGCATCAGGCAGTGGGGGCTGCTGTGAGGCTGGTCTGTGGGGGGTGTTGGGAGGGGGCACAGTGATTGGACTCTCTCAGGCCCTCCGTGTGCGCTCTGCACGGAGATGATGGGAACAATCAATGGCTATTTCAGGGAACGCTACACTCACTTAAATCCACCTTGTCTGAAACCCTCCAGTATTCTGAGGCCCATTGGTCTGTGGGCTAAGAGACTTATGAGTCCCAGCTGGTTTTCTAACTAGCTGTTTGGTCCTGACACATCACTTAACCTCCCCCAGCTTATACCATCTTATTTTTCCTCAATTGTAATCCAAGGGAGTTTGGGTAAAAGATGCTCCTTAAACTTCAGCGTGCAAATGGGATAGAGTTGAGAAGAAGCCTTGCGTCCCACTGTCTGGGGTAGGGTCTGAGGTTCTGGACTGCTAAGAAATTCCCAGCAATGCTTTTGTTACGGTCGGCAAACCATACTTTGAGTAGCAAATGCTTGGGTGGAACAGGCACTTCCAGAGCATCAGCGCTGCACAAATGTATAATCTGCTCATGCTTTTTCTAAGTTGTTTGTAGTCATTTTCTTTCTGGTTTATAAGATTAAGGAGAGTCTGACCTTAAACTTAGCCTATGTGGGGAGCTAATAAACTACACAAAGTTTCACCTCTGGGTACCACTGTGTTTCACCTAGATATGCACTCAGTTTGATTGTCCAGTCTTATGTTTCAAACATGTAATGTAGGTTCAGCAAGTCTAATCAAACTCAAAGACAAACCATGGGACTTGGATAGATCTCTCATCTTGTGTTCCAGTACGGAGGGTAGGAGTGTGTGCTGTTCAAATGGTTGGTGTTTATGTTGCTTTAGGGGCAAACAATTAGATTTTACCATATGCTTAGCAGACAGAGTGTAGTCTTCTTTGTGCTGGCACTCATTTCATGAGTCATTCTAAATTCTTGAAATGTGCCAAGGAGTTCCAGTCAACTTAGTGTTCAGCTCTGTGGGCAACCAGCGATACAGTCACCACTTACCCGAGGCTGACGATGAGGTGCCTGCTTGGGGTTTCTGTTACCAATGCATTTTGATGTTACCGTTCATTTGCTGATAAAGCACAGGTTGGTGTCTGCTCTAACTAAGGAAGAGAAGAGTTTAGGGTCTCCAAACTGAACAGGAATGTAACTTGTTTTATGAACTCTGAAACACTGTAGTGCCCACGTGATCGAGTGGAATGTGTACACGTGATGATTTATAGTAGAATGTGTGGCTGGCCTGAGGATTGCTGCTTGCACCTAACATAAGACAACTTTGTTCAAAAGAAAGAAGAGGAAATAGGTGCCATGGTCTTTCCATCAATATGATATTAACGGCTCAGTGATAAAAATATTTTCCAGAAATTTGCTATGAAAATCTGCTAATTAGAGAAATTCATTACAACAATTGGTTCAGCCAAGTATCACAACAATGCCAGCTTTGTTCTGTAAAGAAACAGAGACTGGCCATGCCCAAACTATATTTTAATGAATCCTTCATAATTTATTCAGATTGGAAAAATCTTGTTTGAGTTACTAGACTTTCAAATATACTAGAAAATCATATTTGAATTTTCTCCACATCGCTGAACTTGCTGGCCAGGTAGCCTGTTGGGATGTAACTGTCTGTTTCACAAAGCCTTACAGGGGTGTTAGGGATTTGAACCCAGGTCCTCACACTCATGCACAAGTACGCTTACCCACTGAGCCATCTCCCAAGCCTCTAACCAAGTATACATTTTAATTTTCTGAGAATTTCATGTATGAATACTGAATTTATGTAATTTCTTCCCTCCCCCTCATCCATACAGTTCCTCAGGCACCCCTCTGCTCTTTTAAAAATTTGTTGTCTCTTATTCTTTAATTATTATTGTTATGTATGTATGGTTGGATGGATTGCATATATCTCAATGATTGGATGGCTTTGATACCTTCATTGCATGAGCACTATATAAATTTATTATTTACTCATGCTTTTTTATGGTTGCTTGTAATTATTACCTTTCTTGTTCATAAAATTAAGGAGAGTCGCTGCCTATGCCATCCAACACCATACCCAGACTTTCCATGTTCTTCAGGGTCTAGCCTGATGAGTCCTCCCCAACACTTGTTTCTCCATATCCTGCTGGGTCTAGCCCAGGCTCAATAGCCAGTGCCACAGCCTAGTCTGGGCACCCTTGCCTTGCAGTAGCCAACTTCCAGGCTTCTTCAGGGTCCTAACTCCTGTGCTCCAGTCTAGTCTCTCCACTTAGTTCTGTTCAGTAGCCAAGACCTGCCTCACCTGCATCCTCCCACAGGGCCCTTTATGACACCTCCATCACTCTATTCTATGCCCAGACTTTCCACATCCTTCTCCAGAGTGAGTATTCCTGACCTCTTCATCCATGCCCTTTTCCATAATCTACCAGATTTAGCCTGGGTCCCACAACCAGTGCACCAGCCTACTCTGGCCTTCTCTAACTCCACTGCAGAAGAGCTCTAGGCTTGCGTCAGTATCCACCCTACCTATCTGCCATACCACAGGACTCTCCCATGTTATATCCAGCTCTTCCACTCATATCTATCTACCCCTACACCTCCAGCTTAGAATAAAAGGTACATCCTGTATACCAGGCAACTCCCTTCTGCCCACCTGACTGCATTCTACACAAAACACTTCCAACATCTAGACCATGTCCACCCCATCCTCTCTTCTCCCCCACCCTACTCCATCCATAACAAACTTAAAACTAACAAAGGTAGTACACATGTCCAGATCTCATCACAGGAATACCAACCATATGAAAGATCAAGCAAGTATCTGTTCTCCCAAACCTGCCAACCTACCAGTCCTGTACAAATGCTCGCTAATGAAAACTATCTAGATGAACTCAAGGTCATATAAATAAAAAAAAAACAAAAACAAACAAAAAACCTATAAACCCCCTTAAAGAATTTGAGGAGTTTAAAGAAGACACAAAGAAACAGCTCAGTGAAATCAAGAAGAAAGAGCTTAAGGAGCATTAATTCCTGGGTGATGCCCAAGAAACACAAGCATAAGGCTGCTGGAAATGGCAAAGACAACACAGTTCTTAAGAAGGAACTGAAAAAAGAGATAGAAACATTGAAGAGGATTCAAGCTGAAATGAAGATGGAACTGAAAAACCCAATAGCTCATCTAGAAAACACAAGGAAAGCTTTACATATAGAATGAATCAAACAGAAGAAAGAATATCATGTCTCAAAGAGAAAATAGAGGCTCTAGACCAAATAAGCAGGGAACATGAACAAAAAGACACAGTAAAGGAACCACACAGGAAATGTGGGGCACTATAAAAAAAAACAAAAAAAAAAAAACAAACAAACCTTCAAATTATAGGCATAGATGAAGGAGAAGAATCTTGTTAGTGGCATAGACCAGATCTTGAACAAAACCAGAGAAGAAGACGATCCTAAACTAAGAAAGACATACACATACAAATACAAAAAGCACATACAGAACATCCAACAGACAAGACCAGAAAAGAAAATCCCAATGGTATATTATAGTTAAAGCACTAAGTATACATAACAAAGAACACATACCGAAAGCTGCCAGAGAAAAAAATACAAGTCATATATAAAGGAAAATACATCAGGTAACAGCTGATAGAAACTTGAAAAGAGAGTCTGAGCTTGGTGGTAATTCAAGTCTTAAAAGACAACCAACCTAAAATAACACACCCAGCAAAACTATGTGATTGGTGGAGAAAGAAAAAATTTTCCATGACTTAAACATCCTAAAATTATATCCAATAAAACAAAGCCAAGAAAAATATAGGCATTATTTCAGAGTGAATAGAAGAATGAGCATAGCAGAGAGACCGTGGAAATAAATACAAAGCCATAATTACTAGGAGACAAAATACCACTGAGAACACAAACCATCAAAAATAATAGCATGATGACTACAACTAGTACACACATTTCAATAATAACTTTAAATATCAATTACATCAACTCTAACCAAATGACAAATACCAACTGAATGGATCAAGAAACAAAATCCACCTATCTGCTGCCTACAGGAAATACATCTTAATTTTAATATTAGGTGCCATCTTAGAGTAAAGCATGGACAAATAGGACCAGGAACAAAGCAGGTATCGCTATCCTAGTATCTGACAAAATAGACTTCTAACAAAAACTAATCAGAAGAGATAAAGAGGGACACCTCATTCTATTCAAAGGAATAGTTAACCAGGAAGACTATGCTATCCTAAGCCATATTCATCAAACTCAGAGGCACCTAATATTAAAAAATAATCTACTACTAGAATTAAAGACACAGATTAACACCTTCCATTAATAGTAGGTGACTTCAATACCCCATTTTCTACAGCAGACAGGTCATCTGGACAAATAACAAACAGAGAAACATCTGAATTAATTGACATCATACATCAAATGGACTTAACAGATAGCTGCAGAATATTCTACCCAAACACCAAAGAATACAAATCTTTATAAATTTAAAAAGATTGAAATCACTCCTTGTATCCTATCTGATCACAATGCAATAAAACTTAAAATTGGCAGCAAAAACAAAAAACCAAAACAAACACAAACCCTCTAGTAAATATGAAAACTCATGGAGATTAAACAACCCATTACTAAATGAATGAATGGGTCAAAGAAGAAATCAAAAAAGAAGTAGAAAATTTCCTGAAACTAAATAAAAACGAAAACATAACAAAACCCCTGGAACTCATTGAAATAAGTGCTATGCAGACTGTGTCTGCATTAAAAAAAAATCAAAGGAGCACAAATAAATGGATTAATGATGCAACTAAAAAGGTTGGAAAACCAAGAAGAAACCAAATCCAAACCCAGTTAATGGGAAGAAATAAAAACCAGAGTAGGAATCAATAAAATGGAATCAAAGAAAGCAATAAAAGACTCAAGAAAACTAAAATTTGTTTCTTTGAGATGATAAACAAAATTGACAGCTACTTGCCCCCCCCCAACCAAAAGAAAGAAAAAGAGGACCCAAATTAAGTTAGTTAGAAAGGAACAGGGAAACATTACAACAGTCATAAAAGAAATTCAGAGTATCATAAAAGACTATTTTAAAAGCTTGCATTCCAATAAGCTGGAAAATCAAAAAGATATGGATGATTTTCTGGATTCAGCCAAACCACCAAAATTAAACCAAGAAGAGGATAACCTAAACAAACCTACAACAAATGAAATAGTGATAAAAGGTAGAAATAGTGATAAAAAGCCTCCCAGCTAAGAAGAGTCCAGGGACAGATGGATTCACAGCAGAATACTACCAGACAGTCAAAGATCTAAAGCCGGTCCTTTTGTAAGGGAGAAATTACCTACCTACCTATTTGTCTGTCTGTCTGTCTATCTATTGTGTGTGTGTTTATTAAACAGAAGTACTTCTAAACTCCTCCTAAAAAGCCAACACTACTCTAATACCCAAATCAGGAAGAGACACAACAATAAAACTACAGACCAACATCTCTAATGAACACAGACCCAACAATACTCAATTAAATACTTGCAGATATCAGACATACATCAAAAAGATTATACACCATGACCAAGTTGACTTTATCCCTGTATTGCAGGGGTGGTTCAACATACACAGTCAATAAATGTAATAAATCACATACATGGACTTAAAGAGAAAATCGCATAAATAAACCTTTGACAAAATCTGTCATTCCTTCATGATGAAAGTCTTAAAGAATGTATATACCTCAGCATAATAAAAGCTATATACAAGAAACCCATGGTCAACATCATCCTCAATGGAGAAAAGCTTGAAGCAGCCCCTCTGAAGTCAGGAATGAGACAGGGATGTCCAATACCACTCCTTTTTAACACTGTGCTCAGAGTACTGGCTGGGGCAATAAGGCAAGAGAAGGAAATAAAAGGGACACAAATAGAGAAAGATGTCGTGTCATCCCTGTTTGCAGATGATATGACTGTACATGAGCGATCCCAAAGTTCTACCAGAAAACTTCTGAAATGATAAACAAATTCAGCAATGTAGCAGGATGTAGAGTCAACTTGCACAAGTCAATAGCTTTTTCTATACAACAATATAGGACATACAGAGAAAGATATCATGGATGCATTCTCATTCACAATAGCCTCAAAGAAAATAAAATATCTAGGAATAAACCTTTCCAAGGAAGGAAAGGACTGCTACAATGAAAACTTTAAATGTCTGGAGAAAGAAATAGAGAAATACAATAGCAAATGGAAGGACTTCCCATCCAAATGAATTGCTAGAATTAATATTATAAAAAGATCATTCTACAAAAATCTATTTATTGGTTCAATGCAATGCTGATCAAAATCCCCATTTTATTCTTCACAGAAATAGAAAAAAAACTATTGTAAAATTCATATGAAATCAAGAATGATCCCGTGTGCTTCCCCCCAAATCCTGAGGGGGTGAGTACCAGAGGGATTATGATTCTGGATTTCAAAATATATTACAGACCCATAGTAATAAAACCCAGGCATAGGCACAAAACAGACATGTAAACCAATGGAACAAAATCAGCCACTTAATATTTGACAAGGTTGTCAAAAACACATGCTGGAAAAAAGAAGCCATCTTCAATACTTAGTGCTTGGAAAACTGGATGTTCACATGCAAAAAGAAAAAAAAAGAAATTAGATCCATATCTATCACTTTGATCAAGAATTAACTCCATGTGAATCAATAACTTAAATCTGAAATACTGAAACTGCTAAAAGAAAAGCTAGAGAGTGCCCTACATGATGTCGGTGTATGAAAGGACTTCCTGAGCAGGACTCCATTTGTCTAAGAATTAAAGCCAATAATTGACCAGTGGGACCTCATAAAACTAAAAGGCTTCTGCACAGCAAAAGAAATAATCAGTTGGGTCAAGAGGAAGTCCACAGAATGGGGGAGAGTTTTGCCAGCTACCCATCTGCCAGAGATTGAATATTTAGAATATATAGAGAAATAAAAAAAATTAAAACCCACAAACAAACTGAAAAACCAAAAACAAATGACCCATTCAAAGAATGAGCCTAGGACCTGAACGAGGTGTTCTCAAAAGAAGGAAAAAGAATAGCTAAGAATATCTCAAATAATGTTCATCACCCCTAGCAATGAGAGAAATGCAAATCAAAACAACTTTGAGATTTCATCTTACCACTGTCAGAATCGCAAAGATCAATGGAACAACCAGTAGCGGAAGCTGGAGGAGATGCAGGGGAAAGGGAACCCCCATTCACTGATGGTGGGATTGCAAACTGGTGCAAAAAGATAAAGGTAAATCCACCATATAAACATACCATTCCTTGGCGTATGCCTAAAGGACTCTACATCCTACTCCACTGATAATTGCCCAGCCATGTTCATTGTTGCTCTATTCACAGTAGCCGGGAAACGGAAACAACCTAAATGTGCTATGACCCATCAGTCATACTGAATGGATGGTAAAAATGTGGCACATATACATTATGCAGGACTATTCAGTGGTAAGAAAAAATTAAATCCTGGACTTTGCAGGTAAAAAGGTGGAACCAGAAAAGATCACATTGAGTGAAGTAATCCAGATCCAGAAAGACAAACATTGCACATTCTCTTTTATTGGAAGCTCCTAGCTCCAAATTCTCAGATGTGAGTACATATCCTTGTGTAACTACAGAAACCAGGAAGTAAAATGGAACCATTGCCAGGATGGTGGGGGGGGCAGGATTGGAGAGTAACTGAGTCCCTGAGGACTAGCTTTCATCATGCAGGCTACCAAAGGAAAATAAATAAACCAACCGTCCCGCTCAGCCATGACGCCTATACACCACATCAAAGACCATCATGATATGAACTCTATGGGTACAGGAGTGAAATACATACCATGGTGGGAACCAACAATTCTCTAACTGCACTTAAGACCCACTCAGCAAGAGGGAATTCACAGCTGGTACTGGAAACCTACCTCTGCTAGTGAAATCATGGTTATTGGAGGAGGGTCTGCGACCACTGATTTACTAAACCAGCATCATTCCTAAGAACCATTCTATAGACATTTGTCTTTAGACTCACAGACAAGTGCAGTCTTCACCTCTCATCAAGAAAACTTCTCTTTGCAACAGGTGAAGATCACCACAGAAAACCAAAACCAATCAACATGCAGAGTTGTGGAGCCCAGTCCCAGTGGATACAGCTACGAAACACTCTCACCCCCAGGTTCAGGGAACGTGACTGAAGATGGGGAGGAAATATTGTAAGAATCAGAGAATCAGGGGCTTTGCTGTGTCTCCTAGCAACATAAGAGGCTCCTCCCATAAAATCTTACCAACATGACTGCCCAAATGTGAGCTGAACAAAAGTGACATCAACATACATGCCAGATTGAACAGAGAAAAGCCCAGGAGGCCTCCTCCCTACACAAAGAACTATAGGCAAAGCTGGGAACAGGAGAGGTGGCCCTCCCCAGGGAAGAGCATGATATCCAGTGCCAAATGGTCACCCCTGAAAATAACATTATATGGACTCAGTAGGTTATATTTGGGAATATATATGTATATACAAATATGTCATATGTACATGCAATAACAATTGATGAAAAAAGAGGACACGAATTTAAAGGAGAGGGCTATATGGGAGGGCTTGGGGGGAGGAAAGGGAAGGGAGAAAGGCTGTAATTAAAACACAATCTCAAAAATAAACCAAAAAGAGAGAAACAAATGGAACAGCAACCACCACCACAAAAAAGATTAGAGAGTCTGACACCGAGTTTAGCTTATATAAATACATTTATAATTACAACTTGCTACCCGTTTTGTGTGGCTCATACACACATCCAGACCACTTGGCCCTGGATGACCTATCAGGGAGTCATCCCTGGAGAAGGAAGGGGTGGCATTCCCGCATCTCCCCTTTTCAACAGCTATTAGTGACCTGCAGCTCTTCACCTAGGGATGGGGCCTTGCAAGGCTTTCCTCATCCATGGTGGCATGTTAACTGGTGGTACCACTTTCCAGGTCTCATTTAGGAAACCATATTACCGGCGTTTCCTGGGTGCGCCTTCTCTGTCGTCTACAGAAGACACTATGACACAACAGAAGTCCTTCTGTACAGTCTTTCTGTTGCTTCTTCAACGATGCCCTCTGAGACTAGGGTATAGATTGTGTTGTAGATGTCCCAAATGGGGTTGGGCAGGCTATAGTCGGTTGTTCTCTGCATCTAGACCAGCTATGGCTTCTCTCTGCTGAAAAAGAAGTGTTTTCGATGAGGAGCGATAGCTACGTGGTCTGTGGGTGTTAAGGGCATTTAGAATTTAGAAGTAGAAATTATACTGGTGTAGGGAAGTGACACTAATAGATCTCTAAAATCCATGGACTCACTTTGCATCCTGATCTAACTTGTTTAGACAGGACTAGTCTCTAATGGAAAGACCTTTGGGCAGCTGGCCCTGATTGAGAGCAGAGGAGGATGTACCAGCCTTCAGAAAGGGGTGGGGGGCACAGGGAATAGCCCTAGGGTCTGTGAGACTCCAGCTTGGCAGAGTTTGTTTTTCTCTCTAGTTTCTAATTCTCTTGGCACTGACTCCTCTCTGACTGCAGGTCACCCCTCTCCCCTTGGAAGTTAATGGGGCTGTGGATGCCTTGTCCAGGAAATCATCCATTTTACAGCTTCTTCAACCAGAGAGATAGACTCTCCCAGAACCATTCCTAAAACCAGTGAGAAAGAATTCTGATTGGCTGTGCCAGGGGGCTGCTGTCCTTAGATCCATGAACTATATGAGTGAGTAGAAAGGTATGATCATAGAAGAACATGCTAGTTCCCCATGTGATTGGGGTTGGGAGGAAGGCAGTTCAGGGTGAGATTGCTGGTCAGAAGCTGAAGGTGAGCGGCTGGGCAAGGATGACTGACGTGTTGGTCAGTGAGTTCACAGTTCTCAGCTCCTTGCTTTGTTTGATACTCCCTGTCGCCCACTACCGGTTACAACTCTGTGTGGCGTATTCCAGCCCCATTCAATAAGCTGCAGTTAACACTGCTCTCTCTGCTCCTTAGAAAATAAAGCTCCTGGACCCTACACTGTCCACACTAAGTGGTGGCCTGTCTGCTTCTGTAACTGATTTAGCCTGAGTTGCAGAGAGACAGGGAAGGGACAGGCTGAGACACACTATGTAGAAATAGTGCAGAAGATCACAGAGTGTCCTCAGACATGTCTCCACCCACTCCTTTCTCCAGTCTGTCCCCAGTGGCCAACAAACACCTGTGGGACACACAATAGACCACAAGCCACACAGGAGGCATGAAAAACAGCAACAGCGTGTGAGTCTTTGAATCCTGAGGATCTCTGAATACAGTTCTTACGCAGAGTGAATGAACAGCAAAAACCTGTAGGCTCGATCTCAATTTAAATCAAGTTTAACTGGAATAGTAAAAGTGTCAGAGATGTAGCTGGGACTAATTGCGATTTTAAATGTCCTTAAATCAGAACATTTTACATCTAATACACATGCTGCTATTGTTTCCAAGTGAGAAGACTAGAGTGGAGTCCTATTTGTCATCACAGAATGTATCTTTGAGAAGACTATTATACATCTGTTGCAATTTTAATTAAATACCACCAACAAGTGAGTCTGGGCCTCACTTAAGACACTCACGGTTTTTATGATTCAAGCACATTGTCTTTCACAAGTAGATACTAATGAGTCCCACGAAGGCAATGGATGCTGGAAATAGATGCAGAATTGGAACGAATGTGTTTATTAGTCTTATTTGTCTTCTTATGATAGATAAGCTGCTTCTTCAGCTGGACACATGTCCAGGTTCAGACTTCTTTAAAACAGAGGACTTTAATGCAGCAGAAAACCTTATAATGGTAGATTATGGTATCATTCACAGCAAAAAGGAATTTACTCCTCCTGTATACCTCAAAGATCCTCGTGCTTTACTTTTCATTTTTCACAAATGGGTATGTGTAAATTAAGTTTTCCTGTCTTATGGTAACACACTCCCACTGTAAAACATTGAAACAATTCAGAGATGAATGCTAAATTTTAATAATTCAAGATTCCAACAATCTTAATCTTCAGGAAGACTGTTTGTGATTTGATGCATATTTTATTGAACAAACACTTGCGCAGCAACTCTATAGACTAAGCATTTCCCTGGACACTTTGCAATTGTACCTCATTCAGTCTTCATGACCTCCGTTGGAGGAGGCACTATTATTCCTTTGTTTACAGGAAGCAGTGCTCAAAGATGTTCCTCAGCTGCACAAAGACACATAGTTCTAGTGGCAGTGTTGAGATGTAGACACAGGCCACCTGACTTCAGAGACCCTGCTCTTAAATATACCAACATCTAGACACGCTTTTAGACGTCTCGTCATACGGCACGCATCCGGCTTGACTTGTCTTCTGTGTTCATCTTGTCCTCATATAGCTTAACACGGCTCAAAGAGGAAGTCCAGCATGCCTCTTGATGTTTACGATTCTTCTGGTGGCATTGTCTTTCCACCATTCTTCTTTGGAATACCAGTCCTCTGCAGTATCTAGTCCATGCACTGTTATCTGCATTCTTTATCTCTTGAGACACTACCCTCCCCTTCCCCCTTGGATATCACCAACATAAAGTGCTCAGGTATAGAGAATTTTCTGAATACTTAGAGATGGGAGATTCATAAATTAGAAAATAAATGAGCATGATGTTTGTTTTTAAGAAAACGTCTTTTACCTGTATGGATGTTTTGTCCGCATGAATGTCTGTATGCCATAAGCTTGACTGGTGTCCACAGAGGCCAGAAAAGGCCATTGGATCCCCTGGAACTGGAGTTACAGATGGTTGTGAGCCACCATGTGGGTGCTGGGAATTGAACCCAGGTCCTCTGGAAGAGCAACCAGTACTGTTAACCTTTGAGCTATCTCTCCAGCCCCAACTATTTTATGTATTTATATATTTTAGGTACTTTATTTGATTTATTGTGTGTGAGTGTTTTGCCTGTGCGTGCACCACATGCATGCCTGGTGTTCTCAGAGGTCATAAGAGGGCATTAGCTCCTCTGGAACTGGAGTTGTGGGTGATTGTGAGCTGCCATGTGGGTGCTGGGAAATAACCCTGGGTCTTCTGCAAGAGCAGTCAGTGCTCTGAACTGCTGATCCTTCTCTTCACCTCTAATGCAACAGAGGTGCAATAATTGCTCTTCATGCAGGGGGAAACACAAATATAGAAAATTTTGAAATATATCTCTTAGGGAACATTCCAACCCCTGATAATGCTTTGTTGTCCCGTGGGTTACTTTTAGTTGGACTTTTTCTCATAGTTATATTTTTTCTTCTGTGTTATTTCCTTAAGTACTTTTTGTCTTTGAGTGCCTTAAATGCCTGATCTTGTTCCCCTTATTATGTAGAGCAATTCAGGCCCAGTTTCTAAATTGATCACTTCAATTTTGCCCAGTAAGATTTATCATTCGCAACAACAATATTTTATGCTGGAAATCTATTGTTTCTTGGTGCTCTTCCATGTGGAGGGCAGTGGGAGCAATTTTGCTCTAGAGAAGAAAATTTTTGTTGTAGCAACAAACAAATATCCACCCCAAATTTCAAAAGTGCCAAGCCTGAAGAAAATACTTAACAATTCTTTCGGAAACTATCTTCCTTTACGTGGACAATGTAGTCTGGAGGGATCCAAGACTGATATTCATAGTGCATACATAAGGTCATAATCCTTACTCTCCTGTTGTGATGATAAGCACCTGACGATGCAGACTGGGTTCGAGTGTGGAGTTTCACCTCCATGCACACATGAACCATGAACCTCTATTCTACACATGCACTTGTGTGCATGGGAGTTGATAGAGCTGTCCATTGCATCACTGTGACTCCAAAAACTCAGCAATCCAGATGTTCATCAATATGAGGTCAGATAAATAAATTGTAGTAAGGCTGTACAAAGAAGTAGTATCATAACAGCTTGGACCAAGTCACTTGGGTAAAGCTAGAACTACATTTGTCATAACTCTTTTCTTTATAGGTTTCTGAATTAGAACTGGCCTCAAGAGGAGTGAGAAACTTAGGTGTGTGTGTGTGTGTGTGTGTGTGTGTGTGTGTGTGTGTGTGTGTGTATGTGCAAATAGTACATAGTTCTTTCAAAACAATTTGTTCTGGAAAACATTTGTTAGCATTGTGTATCCCTCCTTCTATGTGGTTGGAGCCATTAGGATGGGAATATTCCCTTTCTTACCTCATCTTCCCAGTCTTCTGCTGAGGAATTTGGCCTTCATGATGGCAGGCAGTTTTCCAGTATGTTCTGGAAGCTTGATTCCTCTGCATCAGTGACAAGCATGGTTCTAATCTTTTGTCCTTAGCTACTCATTGCCCAAGGTCTACAGTTTGTCAAGGTTGACAGTTGACAGAGGCTTTGCTGTCTTTCAGGGGTGTGTCAGTTCTCCCAAAGTAATGGGAGGGGGCGTGTCTGTTTACAGAGGTTGAACTTTTAATGATTTCTACTGGGAGCAACTAGTGCCTGGTGATATGACTGTGGCCCAGAAATGACCAGATCTTCCTCAGTTTAGATGGTATGTTGCCAGAGGAGACAAAAGAGGTTTTTCAGTCCCTTCAAGTTATGGGTTTCATGGTGACCCCAGACTGAGAGGTGACAGGCTCTGCAAAAGGTGCTCACTCATTCCTTGATCCATTGCTCAGCTCTCCCTGCTGACTGGTGCTTCGCTGAAGACCTCCTGAGGCAATGCTTCCTGCAGACACTATCCCAGCTTCTGCTTCGTATTCCCATCCTGCATCTGATGTCCTGGCTTCTCAGATGGACAATTTAGTGACTCCTTGGAAACATCAACTCTCTCTTTCAGATCTTTACTTCCCTATCTTCCTCAACACGTGTATAAAGTCTTCTTCCTCTAGTTTTTGTATATTATAATACGAGATGCCTTTGTTTCCCTGAGTGAACCCTGGGTGATGTAAGCAATCTTTTAAAATGACCAGGTAGCTCCATAGACTAATATAAACTGATCTCCCGGGTGTGAGTATAAGGAACAAGGTGTTAAGCCGATGGGAGACATTATAGATAAAGGTAGAGGCCCCTCTGACCAAAACCACCGTCTCTTTGTCCCCATTTTTTTCCTCAGATAAATGCTGTTATTAATTATTAAATTAATTCTTATGGTGTAGAGAAGAATCCTTGCAAACCGTAACTGCTATGGTGGTTATTGTGACAAAATTATTTTATTGACACACAAGTAACAGGCAATAAAATGTATGAATTATAAATGCATATCATGATGAGTGTGATAATTACACACACATGTGCAACTGTCATCCCTTCTCAAACTATAGAACATTGCCACCTATCTCCCATGTCCCTGATACAGTTTTCTGGTTGTCCACTCTGTCCTCTTCTGAAATTACTAACATATTCTGTATCTACAGATTAATTTACCCCTCTCTGGTTCTTATCAATATACAAAAATATATTTTAGGGCTAAGGACAGAAGATGAAAATATTTGTGTATACTTATTAATTTGAACACAATTTAATTCAACTGTTAAATAAGAAATGAAAGTGTGTATTATGCGCTTCTGGATGTGGTTTCCTTTACTCAGCAAAAAGTTTATAAGATTTGTCTGTGTTTTAAGAATCAATTGTTTGTTTTTTAATTATCAAATAGTATTTTTTTGAGAGTATACCACCATCCACCCACTTTCCTACGAATGAACATTTGAGTTGTTTCCAGTTTGGGTATGTTATGAATCCCCATAGAACTTCAAAAGTAACTAGCAAGGGTTTATTTGGGGTTATAACTATTAGTATAGGTTGAGTATCCTGTATCTGAAAGGACTGAGACTAGAAGAGTTTCAGATTTTGGAATATTTTGGATTTTAGAACTTATGCATGGACTTTAGGCACCCCTATTTATTTTTATTTTTATTTTTATTTTTATTTTTTTGAGGTGGGGTTTCTCTGTGTAACAGCCCTGGCTGTCCTGGAACTCACTTTTTAGACAAGGCTGGCCTCGAACTCACAGAGATCCACCTACCTCTGTCTCCCAAGGGTTGGAATTAAAGGCGTGCACCACCACCACCCAGCTCTATTTTTTTTTAAATCTGAAACTTTAAAAAAATTATTTTTTATGTGTATGTGTATGATGTGTGTGTTCAGTGTGTGAGCGCAGACAGTGTGTGTCACAACCCATCTGTGGAGGTCAGAGGACAGTGTTGGTCCTCGCCTTCCACCTTGTCTGAGACAGGGGTCTTTGCTCTTCACCGCTGCACATGTCAGCTTAGTTGACTTACAAACTGCCCTGGACTCTCCATCTTCACTTCCTCCATCATTTCAGAAAAACTAGGGTACCGCATCAGCTTTTCCATGGACCCTGGGGATTTGTAATCAGGTCCTCCATACCTACATCAGCGCTACCACCCCCTCCCTGAGCCAGGACCCAGGCCCTGAAATCTGAAACTTTATAAGACTCTCATGATGCTCAACATTTTTCAACCTTGGAGCACTCTAGGTTTGGGGTTCTTGGATGAGGGATGCCTAGTATTTTTATATTGTGCAAATTTTGAATTTAATTTTTCCAGGATACTTAACTTCATTATACAAAGAATCACAAATCACACGAGAACTTGATTTAGACTCCTCATACCAACTGTGTCTGCAAGAAAGAAGACAGATGAATTTGCCCTTACACTGCAGACGAAGAACCCTACTGCATTTTCAAGGCCTTCTAGACTCAAAACGAGTCACTTGGTGAATCCAGAAGCAGAGACCTGGTGGGACAACTTCAGTTAGCCAAGTAAAGGGCCACAGTATTCCTCTTCAAAACTGTGGGCCACCTGGATCTCTCAAGGAAGACAGACAGACAAATACCAAATGCAGTTTTTCAAAGTGTGTGTGGGGGTGGGGGTGGGGGTGGGGGCAGCCAGACAACTCTAAGCCTTTTCCAGAATATAACTAGAGATTCTGTGACATGACAAGACATTCTTCTAGAATTATAGGTGCTGAAACACCCCTGCAACTCATGACTTCAGAGTTATATGTCCCCTTCTGTTTGGTGATTGGGCATAAATGAAGGTTTAATTTATTTTTTTGACCTGAACTGGTTCATAAAGACCACTGGGATTCTGTGACTTAGCATGTTTGATGCTTATGGGAATTCCTATCTGAAATTTTTGTTTAAAAGATTTTTTTAGGATGAGTGAGTTGTTTTCCTTATATTGCACTTACTGTTAATTAGCAGGGCTGACATAATGAATGAATGAAGAACTTATAATTACATTTCTTAGGATAGTATAATAACATTTTAAAGATGTTTTTGTAGTAGCTTTGCACTGATTCTTTCTCTGTGAGATAATTCTTAGTGTGTTTAGCTCAATTAATTTGCTAATGAAGATGGGCATGTATTTTTTTTCAAAAATAGAATTTCCATGAGGGCGGTTAAAAGTTATATTATGAGATTTGCTCTTAGGATAGCTGTTAAATCAAAGGCTACTGATGAGCTTTACAATCTGAATGTTGACAACAATGAAGTCCTTAAAAAAACAATGACATTTGCTAAATTCATCTTTAAGGAAGCCCCATTGAATACAGCAGATTTATTTTTAAACTAATTAATTTGGTATTTGAATATTTTTATTGTAAAAAGATGTTATCTCAATTGCAGAATATACATAATGTAGTATAATAGTGTTGTTAACAACAATAAAATTAGCCAGGTTCTTTTTATTAAAGCATTTTTTTGAGAATTTCATATATGAGGACTGTATTTACATCATTTCTATCTCTCCTTCAATTCCTCCTGTGTTTTCCCCAACTCTCTTTCAAATTAATGACCTCTTTAATTATGGTTACATGTACACACACACACACACACACACACACACACACACACACACACACGCACAAATGCAGCCTGCTGAGTTCATTTATGTACATGTTTAGGGCTAGCTTCTTGGGATTCAGCTTAAGTCCCTGAAGAACTATTAGGGAGCTTATTCCTGGAGAAGACTGGTTCTCCTCTCAGCGCCCATTAATTGTCTGAAGGCCCTCATCTATGGACGGGACCTTGTGAGAGTCCTCCACCTGTGTTTGTGCGTCAGTTCGCATTGCCGTTTTCATTGTTGAGGCCTTCATCATTTAGGCAGCCGTATCATTCAGAATTTGTGGATGCAGCTTCCCTGCCATATGTAGAAATCACTACCTCACAGCAGATGCCCTGGTCCTCTGGCTCTTAGAATCTTTCTGCTCCATATTCCCTGATGTTCTCTGAGCCCGAGGTCTAGGGGTTGTGTTGTAAGTGTATCAGCTGGGGCTGGACTCCTCACAGCCACTTGCTCTCGGTGTCTTGACCACTTACAGCTTTCTGTGATGGTCTCTGCTACAAATAGAAGCTTTTTTGATGAGGGTTAAGAGCTACACATATTTGTGGGTATAAGGATAAATATTTTGAAAACAGATAGAAATGACACTGCTCTGGGCAAGTGGCTGTGGGAGGTTCTCTTCTAGGGTCCATGATCTCACCAACTATAAGTAGGTGTCTAAGTTTAAAGTACTCAAGCCTGCACTGATTCCCTCTTATTGATCAAGCCTTACAAAGGAACCATGGTGGGGGTCAGTGGGAGGCTCCAGTGGGGGAATAATAGGACACAGGTGCTCTGAAGGTGAAATAGAATAAACCATGGGAGGGGTAAAAACACTAAGATTGTTAAGCCATAGGGAAACATTTTCTGTTGACTTAAAATGCACTATATATAATATATATGTATGGTTTGAATGAAGTTTACTTAAAATACATCATACTCTCTCTCTGTACACACACACACACACACACACACACACACACACACACACACACACTCATAAACACAAAGATCTGTATTTGAACGGGAGTTATGTCATAGAGGATCTAACAAAAGCCGCAGCGCCAGGCATGGGAAACCTCGCTTTGAGTTGTTCTTCAGCGGGGTTGAAGTGACTTTCAAAATATCCTAGGCTGTTGCCATTGCCCTTGTTCACCCCCTAGAACTTGAAGATCAGATCAGACTGCTGAAGACAGCGCACACTTCAAACAGTGGTCTTGGAGGAATCCGGTTGTATTTGACCCGGAAGGTTCCTCCGTGAAGTGTAGCTCTCCCAGTATCCAAAGCAAGCTGCCAGAGGAACAAAAGCACTCAAGAGTCCTGCTCATCTGTAAAGCCTACGAGTCAGAAGAATGACCAGCAAGTAGAGATTTCCCTCAAAGTACAATAATGACAATTCTATCTGGGGGGTAATCAATAGCTGTCTAATTGGACAGTTGGTTCACAGGAAACAGAGACTCACTTGTTCACACACTCAAGAATCTCATAAAAACACTAAACTGGAAGCCTTAACATATACACAAAGGACCTGGAGGGTAAAAGAGAGAAAAGTAAAAAAATATAGAGAAAAAATAAAATAAAAAAAGATAAGATAAAATAAAAAAGAAGGAAGAGCCCTGACATGCCATTATGAGAAAAGGACATCCAAAGATACCATTGAGTTTGTTTTCTGTCGGCCATCTACTGCGGGCCATGCAGCTTCCCTTTAGAGGAGTTTGTTTCCCCAGGGAGACTCCCTTGGAGGAAACTAAATTTTCATTTGCAGCAGTTTTCAATTGGAGATAGCATGTGGGTTAGGGATGTAGGCAAGTGTTCACTTCTTTCAGATCTAGGGCCCTATCTGGTGGGCCTTATTTTCTTGGTGTCCTCTATCCCTTCCGGCTCTTAGACTCTTTCTCCCACCTCTTCTGTGGGGGTTCCCTGAGCACTGAGGGGAGGGATCTGATGGAGAAATCCCACTTAGGGCTGAGTGTTCCAAGGTCTCCCACTCTCTGTATGATGTCTGTGTCACTCCACATTCCTTACCCCAGGCTCTTCCTTCTCCCTCCTTCCCCTCTCCACGTGATTCCTGTCTCCTTCCAGTCATCCATAACCATCGATCTCTTTTCCCTTTCTTAGGAATACCTTATCTGTTCCCTCTAGTCCCCCACTCTATACCTGACCTCTGTGGTTTTACATATTCTAGCTTGGTTATCATTGTCTTTTTTTGTTTGTTTGTTTTTTTGTTTTTTTTTGAGACAGGGTTTCTCTGTGTAGCTTTGTGCCTGTCCTGGCCTTGAACTCATAAAGATCTGCCTGGCTCTGCCTCCTGAGTGCTGGGACTAAAGGCATGAGCCACCATCGCCCGGCGGTTATCATTGTCTTAACAGCTAATATTTACATATGACAAATATGTAAATATGTAAATATGACAAATACATACCATATTTGTCTTTCTGAGTCTAGGTTACCTCACTCAGGATGATTTATTCTAGTTCCATCCATTTACCAGTGAATTTCATTTTTTTTTTTTTTCGAGACAGGGTTTCTCTGTGTAGCTTTGTGCCTTTCCTGGAACTCACTCTGTAGTCCAGGCTGGCCTCAAACTCAAAGAGATCTGCCTGCCTCTGCCTCATGAGTGCTGGGATTAAGGGTGTGAGCCACCACCGGCCGGCATGATTTCATTTTTTAAATGTCTGAGTAATACTCCATTGTGTAAATGTACTACATTTTTTAAAAAAATCCATTCATCTGTTAGGACATCTAGGTTGTTTCCAATTTCTGTCTATTATGAATAGAGCAGCAATGAAAGTGGTTGAAGAGGTGTTCCTGTGATTGGATGAAGCATCCTTTGGGTGTATGCCCAAGAATGGTCTTGAGGTAGATCAATTCCTGTCTTCCTGAGGAACTGCCACACTGAATTCCATAGTAGCTCTGTGAGTTTGTATTCCCACCAGCAATGGCTAAGCGTTCCCCTTATTCCACATCCTCATCAACATGAATTGTCATTCGACAACTGATTCTTTTAAAGCAACTCCTCAAAGAAAGTAGCCATTGGAAATACACTCTGGGTTCAAAATCTGACATCTATAATAATGCACTATATTCTCAGGTTAGCATTGAGCTATTTAAAATTGTTGTGACCTACTTATTGACCATTAAAGTAGGATTTGTTATTGACTGAATATGACTTACTTTGTTATTTTTTCTTTAAGCAAAACTGTTAGGTATGATGATAAAAATTGACTTAATTTCATCCTGATTCTCCTACATACATAACTATCCCCCCTTCCAAAAGAGGCAGCTTACTGGTTGGTTTTCCTATTACAGACCTTTCTTCTCTTCTCTTTCAATGCTCACATTTTTTTTAAGTTCATGTCTTATTGGCCAAAAATGTTTGGATATTAATTGAAAGCATTCTAAATTAAGAATATTCTTTAAGGTAGACACATTTGGGTAGGTCAGTGCTCTCAAAAGATTGCCTTCTTATTCTAATGTGTGTCTGTTTGGCATTATTGCACTATAGACAATAGGTTTACTGTATTTTGTATGTCTTCAGTCACCTGTGAGCTCTTCTTTGTTAGTTTTTATTCTGTTCATAGGCTAAATGGCTATACCAATCTCAAAGCAAGATTTGCATGGAATCCCTGAGGATACTTTATTCTTTCAGTCAAGCCAAGGTTCTACTTCAGTAAAGGACTCAAATGAAGCCTTGGATTTCCCTCTGCAAGAAACGCTCTTTCAGATAGTGATACTCCATCTAGAAACATTTTAGGAATTTGTTCACCATTGCTGCTTCCCATCACGACAGTACAGAATTATAGCCTTTCTCTGGTGGAGGTCTACTCACGACAGGCATGGTTCCCAGTGGACCTCCATCTATCAATCACGCAGTTAGACATAGGCTGAGTCACAGATGGCAGTGCTTCTAGGAAAGCACTCTGTCCAGTATCATGGTCTCTTCTCTGACATGGTCTGAACCTCACAGACTCAATCACCGCACATCCCAGGACTGTTCTGAGTCTAATACCACTGGGCAGCGCTCACTTGCTATCATGTCACTCAGCAGATATTAATCTACCCGTGGGTAAGGCAGCAAGATATTATGAGCATTTCCAACAAATCTGCTACAGCCTGAGTGTCGTCGGTGTTCCTACAGAAGAGCCCCACACATACAAGGTTTAAATCTTACCCCCTGACCTTTTGTTACCTGATTATGTCGTGAGAGCGGTGCCTTCACAGATGGGTTTAGTGCTGTTGTACAACTGGCCCAAGGGAACTCACTCATCTCTTCCTCGGTGAGAGGGTCCAGGGTGAAGGTGCTGTTTAAGAACCAGGAGTTCACCAAATCTGCTGGCTCCGCTGTCTTTTACTTCCTGAGCCTCTAGAATTATAAGAAATGAATTGTGTTGTTTACAAATTGCCCAGATTGTAGTGTTTTATATTCCAGAGTGGACTAAGACAACATCTAACATTTTGGTGATTTAATTGTTGACTGGAGGAACTTTTCTCTCAGAGTACTTAATCACAGGAATGCCTTTTCTCATCAGCAACACCTATTGTACAGTTTATGGAGTATCATTGCATGGTCATTAGGGGTTAGAGGTTCTACAAGCGGACTGTATTGCTCCTCCTATTCATTTGCTTTGGCAGATGAGGCATGTTCCTTATCCTTTTTGGGCCTCAATCTGTATATATAAACAGTAATGGTTACTACCTTTGGTGATTGTTATTGCCTTTAAATGTGCTACAATTTGTAAAGTAGAGAGTACAGTGTCTGACTCATAGGAAAGGCTTACTGTTGCTATTTTAAGAAACAGTTTAACCTCTAGGTTCTTGACATCCAGCTGTTCATGGTTAATGGATTCAGAAAACCTAAAGATTCCATTCCTAAGAGCCCTATGGGAAATTTTGAATCATAAAACGATGCTAGAGATATGGTTCTAGGAAGTTCTAAAGTATCAGATGAATACCTGTGAGAAATGGAGTTTCCTAATAAATCCAGCCCTTTGAAGGATTTAGGGCTCCAAGTTTAGATGTGTTAAAAGCATGGACTCAACAGTCACGGCAGCATTCAGAACTAGAAGTTCTGTTATTTCCACAGGAAATGCAGAAAATTCACGGGAAGACTGCAAGGATAAGGACATTTTGAGTTAATTTACTTGAAGTTATAGTAGACTCCCATGTTGGACATGTGAAAAGTTCCAACTTCAGCTAAATCCTGTGGTTCTAACCTGCAGAAAGGACCCATGATGACCATTGCCATGTTACTGTTAAAGCTGCCTTCAGTGGGTCTGTCTGCTTTCCAGCACCTATTTGCTCTGAATTGTTCTCTTTTTTTGAAGCCACCATGCTCATCCAACTTTCTTTTGACCAATAGAAAGTGGTGGGTGCAATGCTATATTATTTGGGGGGCTACCTCAAAGGCAAACCCTCAGAGCCCGCCAGCTCCAAAAGGTCAGATCTGGGAGAAGTCAAGCTTGAATCTGAGCCCAGCTCTGCAGAGACGACCCTGTGCATGAGGCAATGGTGTGCCAAAGTGAAGGAGGTGGCAGTGGTCAATTAGAGTACAGAGAATAAAGAGTGTACGGTCTGCAGATAATCATAAAAACATCAAAACCACTCACAACCAGTTCTAGAGGAGGGTCAGCTAGAACACAAATGGACCTTTGGCATTACCCACCCTCCCTACAAGTCAAGGATGTGATTCCTGAGCTAGCCATGTGACAAGACAGATGTCAATCCAATCCACAGCTGCTCAATGGTCCTAGCCGAAATAGCAGGTTTACAAGAGAAACCACTGGAGATGGCTTTCAGAAGGGTCTCACTGCTCATGCCACCAAATCTCAACTAACGATCAAAGGACGTAACCATCCAGTGGAGTCTTGTCAAACAGGCCTGTAAAAGGTTGTAGAAGGAACTGTTTTTAGACCAGTGTGTTATGTGGCAATTGATAAGCAGGGGAAAAAAGGCATGCAAGAAAGAAAAAGCCTGTCTGTTTTTCTTCCTCTTTCTAAGGATGAAATAGCGTACCCTACGCTGTGTGGGGTAGCCAGAGATCAGTCTATCATGATGTTAACAGAGTTCAGAAGTACTTGATTCCACTACTAGATGGAAATTATATCTCTGGGATGTTGCTAAGCAACAAGAGACCAGAAACCTACAAGGAGTGACCATAGATAGAATTCAGAACAGTGAGTTGACCTACTAAGTTTCTGCTGCATTTCTTTTTAAAAACCTACCTAAAGAAGTAATGTCCACAGTGTATGGAGGTGGGGGGAATCTCTAGGATCACAAAAAGATAATGTATGCTTACTGGTCTGCAATAATAAACAGATGAAGCAGCTGTATAGTCTCCAAACAGTCATTATTTGTGACTTAGAAGAATAGTTATTGTTAGAAATAAATTCAAATATTGGGGACTTTGTCTCCTCTCCTTCTCACACCCTTTGAATAAAGCACTTGCAAGTGCTGAAATAATTCCCCCTTGAAATATATCAAAGCTACAAGTGTTTATTAAAAGAGCCAAATATCTGAGCTCTAAAAGAACATTATTGGGTCATCAGTGAATTCAGGGATTTTTTTTTTTTCTGTTTAAAGAGAAAATCAGCTGGGTAGTGGGACCTATAAACGTTTCCTTTGCTGATTGGTGAAGAGGCCTGAGGAAGTAAAACTCTCACCCGGGGCTTTGGGAATGGCCACTAGCGGGCTACTCACGTAGGAAAACACGAATGGTCAGAGTCAGGTATACGGTCACCCTTTAACTGTTCCTTGCCAGCAGTCATTTTCCCAGCACTAACCAGGCCTGACCTTGCTCAGCTTCTCAATGTAGACCAGGTCGGTGCATTCAGGGCGGCCTGGCTGCAGCCACCAGGAGGCATTTTCCTTCTTTCTTCTGGGTGAGCTTTCATACCTCCATTTTTCCTCTGATAATTAGTTTTTTATAAACTTAACCGCAACGGGAGAGGAAAAGCGAAGCCCAGTAGAAAATATCTAGGTACCGAATGTATGTATTCATTTCCAAGATGTTATAGCAAGACCTGTATGTTCCCCACCTCTAATATACATTACCGGGGTACCTGGAGAGTTCTCTGGTCTTTGCTGAGATGTGGGCATCCAGGGGACATGAGCACACAGTGGAGGGGCAGAGCCGGTCCCCAGGCCACCAGCGTTGCTGTGGTGAGCTCTTGTCTGTGGAGCGCTGACTGAAGTCGCACCACCAAATCTCACCTAAGTGGTCAGAGCACAAACGAGCCTGCCGGTGGGTAGTCCTATCCCATTCTCGAGCTTTCACAACAATTTCCATTACTTTTTTTTTTTTTAAATACTGTTTTTGGCAAACACTTGACACTTGAAATAAAAAATGCATGAGTCACCTACTGGGATAGGCTCAGTGTGTGGTTCATTGAATTTAGCTAAATCGTGAGCCATCCATCAATAGTCCTCTTGGTGAACATACTTGTAATAATTTCGCACATTACAAACAAAAATAGGTATGATTTTTCAAGATTCTTGAAGCGATTTCCCTGAGGGATTCTTTGGATTGTGTTTAGTGTTTTTTGTTTTGCTAGTTGCCGGCCTTGTTTACAGACGGATGCAACGCTTGACTCTCATGTGGTGAAGGAACTTTGTTGTGGAGACATCCTGGAGTCCCGAGTTAAGGGAAATAAGAATTAAGGGCCGGTGTTTATTCTTGTCAGGTCACTGGCTTTTCAGATTAACTTTGGCGTCTAAAACCAATGCACCTCCTCTCAGAAGAGTCTCAGATTGGCTACAGCGTGGTATTAATAATTTTTAGTCTATTATCTGAGGGAAGGAGCCAGGCAGAACCAGGGGGTTGTGTGTGCCCACTACTGCCCTCTGTTGGACAGCACTCTCCACTGCTCAAAGTCAATGAGTGCCAGCATTTGAGGGGCATGCTTCCCAAGAGGACGATATTGGGTTAAAATCCATTTAAAAAAATTAATTGGCCCTATTAAACTAGAAGAGATGCATCAAAGAAGCAGAACAAAAGGTTTTTGGCTTGAGAAGTCATTATTCTTTCTCCAGTGGCTGCCAGAGCAGAGCTGTGACTGAATCACTAGATTGCTGGTCTCCTGGGAAGAAGTGAAAACAACCATAAGAAAAAAAAGTGTCCTAACTTGTTTCCTCTTTCATTAGTGCGAAACAAAACAAAACATAGCAAAACTCACAAGGGGCCTCTGTTTTTTATACAACCAGGATGTTTTTTATATGGGTACAAGGTATCAAAGTTCTTCACAAACTATGCCTAATGGACTTGGATCTATAGAGTGTGAGGGTGGTCCAGCAAACTAGTTGGGACATTTTCTTTTTTTGTGGCTCACACCTCATCTTTATTCACTTTCTCACATACTACTGTCTGAATAACTTGGGAAAACTGTGTGACTCTGGGAACCTCGATTCTCTCATGCACAAATGAAACATTTAAAATAAAATGAAACCTCACTGTCATTTTGTTTCCAAGATGCATTCAACTGTCTTTTCTCCCAAGATGCTCGTGTCAGGGAAAGTAAAGACCAGGCACCCAGAGAAATGAGGTATTCAGTTGGGGGAAGCAACGTGAGCTCAGTTCATTTCAAGCTTTTGGCTGGTTAGCACCCTCCTGGATGCTCAGGTCTCAGCTGCACAGCTGTGTACGCAGGCTGAGTCCCCCAGGGCCAGCAGATGGCGCACTTGCACAGCTCACATATTTTTCAGAGTCCCGAAGTAAACGGCATTTATTAGCATTTAGAAATAACAGCAACCATGGTTTGAATAAATTATAACATTTTCTGGGCTGCTGAAGTTACGGCACACCGTGAGCTGTGGCATTTGCTAAGATATAAAATTATTAGAATGATTATGAATCTATAATACTTTCCTGGGGCTGGGTGTCCCTTGCAGCTAGGCATCAAAATGCTATTTATAAATGGGATTATATTTTCAGGTAGAGGAATTGGGGAGAATGTGAATTGGCAAAGGTCAAATAATTCAGACCCATTTGTCGTTTGCCCCTAACATTGTCACTCCCTTATTCTACCTGTTTGTAATGTCCACCTCTCTTGGTGGCATGTGTGATGTATGTGCACTGGTGTGTTGACTAGGGATGGGAGTGGAGGCACCCGCATCCTCTCACCTGGGTGTGTTTCCAGGGTCTCCAGAACCTCTGACCTCTTTCGCCTACGTTAGAGTGCTCTGGTCATAATACTACGGAATATATACTGGATACTGAACACTGAAAATACTGAATACAGAATATACTGAATACTGAATACTGCTGAATATTCCCAACAACCTGGTAAAGCAGTCAGAAAAAAAAAGTCATTTGCCAAGAATACCAACAGATAATTGCATTTTTCTAGACCCTCAAATCCAAAAGTAATTTAAACTGGTTTTGGGGTTGGATATTTTTTCAACCTTTTACTTTTAGTTATGTATATGTGTATATGTACATGAGTGTGTGTGGGTGTCAGATTTTCTGGAACTGGAGTCACAGCCTTAGCCGTGGTGAGTTTCGGGTGCTGTGAAAGGCATTTGAGTCCCCTGGAAGAGCAGCAAGTGCTTTTAACCACTGAGCCTTTTCTCCAGCTCCAACTCTTAATGTTGAAGTGGTGGGGACTTCACAAGCTCTTGTTTCGTATGTCAGCTTGGTCAGAGTCGCTTTTGTTGGCTTAGAGGAATTCTTTCTACAACCTCATGTTTCGAAGAAACAATTCATCAGAGATGGAAAGGAAACGTGGCCCAAAGGAAGTCGGCTGGCTGATCTGACACTCACCTGAGCAATGCCTATCCAGCCTTCCCTGAGCCCATTAACCACAAACAAGTGTTGGGGGATGGTGGAGAGTTTTGGCCTGACATAGTTATTTCAAAAGTACACATAGTGAAGAATGGATGTCAGGTTCATTTCATTCTTATTAAAATTATGTTGAACATTATTTACAGATGAGGGGACCAAGGTTAAGGCAGTAAGTGCCAGACAGATTTTTGACCAGTCTGTCTTCTGATCCATGCTCTTGATCACTACTGTCCACATCCCCTAGGAAGCAGATGTGCTGGAAGAATGAAAGCTAGCTACTACACCGAGGTCAGAGGCCAAGTCTGACACTTAGATGTTGTTTTCTGTCTGCCTAACAGAAATCCTTACATATAAATAATGCCTAAAATAAAAAAGGAAGAATAAAAATACCCAAATCAGATATTATAAATAAATATCTTTATCTTGATAAAGGAAGGTGGGAACTACAAAAACCAATTGTCGTTACCCACCTTTTTGTCTGGACACCACACACAAGTGTAAACATGATTTTTGCCTTTCTTAGTCTGGTTTATTTTTTCTATTTCTTTTCAACACAATGATCCCCACTTCCATCCACTTCTCATGATTTCATTCTTTTGTATAAGTAAATAAAATTCCATATATAGCTCCCATTTTTCTTTATCCATTTATTGGTACCTAGTCTGAATTGTGACTAGCACTGAGAAAACATAGGCATGTAAGGCATCTCTGTTGTATCCAGAAATGGTATAGCTGGACCATGTAGTCACTGCTAGTTGTAATTTTTCCTAAAATACTTTTTGTGTGCATGTATGTATGTATGCATGTTTGTGTCTGGGGGTATGGGGTGCATACATATGTGCATGTTTGTGCCTTCTGGGGTTATGGGGTGCATGTATGTATGCATGTTTGTGTCTGAGGGTGTGTGGTGCATGCATGTGTGCATGTTTGTGTCTGAGGGTGTGTGGTGCATGCATGTGTGCATGTTTGTGCCTGAGGGTGTGTGGTGCATGTATGTGTGCATATTTGTGTCTGAGGGTGTGTGGTGCATTCATGTGTGCATGTTTGTGTCTGAGGTGTGTGGTGCATGCATGTGTGCATGTTTGTGTCTGGGTTATGGGTGCATGCATGTGTGCATGTTTGTGCCTGAGAGTGTGGGGTGCATGCATGTGTGCATGTTTGTGCCTGAGGGTGTGGGGTGGATGCATGTGTGCATGTTTGTGCCTGAGGGTGTGGGGTGCATGCATGTGTGATTATGTGGATGTCTGAGATCAATCTTGTGTGTGATTCCTCACGCACTCTCCACTTGGGTTTCTGAGACAGGACCACGCTTCAGTATAGAACTCTACAAGTAGGCTAAGCTGGTGAGTCAGCAAGCCCCATGGCTCTGCCTGCCCAGTGCCGAGGTTACACGCTCACTGCTATGCCCAGCTCCTTAACATGGGTTCTGGGTGTCAAACCCAGGTTCTCATGTTTGCACAACAAGCATTTTACAAGCTGTGCTGCCCCCCAACATCCCCACTAATAGTTTAGTGCACATGAAGGTTTATGATAATGAGGAAAGTTATGGAAAGAGTCATTAATTTATTTTCACTGAAGATTTAACAAAAGGACGCTGCATCTAATTGCCGCCATGTTTTGTGAATATATTCTGTCTTCCTCTTTCTATAATTCTACTGTGCCTCCTGTGGTGCTCCTGGGAGAAAAACTCCAATTTTAAGGTATATGTGAATCACCTTGGGTCTTGTTGAGCCAAGATTCTGATTTGGTAGTACTGGGAACGGTGTTTGAGAGTCAGGGTTTCTCAGAACTTGCTGCTGCTGCGTGTACATGTACATGTATATACATGTACATGTATATGTATATGAAGAGAGAGGGAGAGGCAGAAGACAGGGAAAGGGAAGATGGAAGGGAGGGAGAAAGAGATACAGGTATGTATGTATATATATATATATATATATTTATATATGTATGAGAGAGAGAGAGAGAGAGAGAGAGAGAGAGAGAGAGAGAGAGAGAGAGAGAGAGAGAGAGAGAGAGGAGAACCTGTTGATGTATTTTTTGAGTCCTGGAGGTGAGGATCTCCTGGAACATCTCAGTTTAGCAAACAAAGTCCTTTTATATCTAAGATAATGTGAGTGATTCTGGGTCAAATCTGAGCTGTCCTCCACGGGCTCATTTTGTTACAAAGGTGGTTCACAGCTCATGCTGCTATTTGGGAGGATATAGGTGATGAGGGTGTGTGCCTCCAAAGGTTGTTCTTGGTCCCCAGTTTTCTTCTTCCTCTTTGCTTTCTGTTTACCATGATGTTTAAATGCACAGGGCCAAGTAGCTGTGGACTGAGCCCTCTGAACACAGGAGCCAAAACCTCTTTGGTCCTTCAAGTAGTTTTCCCAGTTATTTTTGTCACAGTTATGCAAAACTAACTGGCACAGCAGGGCTTTGCCCGATACAGGAATGGTTTGGATTCGAGATGAATGTGGCAGGAGGGTGGTTGCCACCCCTGAAGAAGACAACTAGGAAGAGATGTTGCGGCTGTGAGAATAAGGTCTGGGGAGATCTAGAAGAGCAATAATAAAATATTTAACTCTTGAGGCACGGTTGCTGGCCAGGTCCAGTCGATACCAGCCATAGCGACACTCCAAACTTTATTTCAACACGAACGTTGAGACCTGGATTCTTGCTGTAGTCATCATAAGTTGTGCAATAGTTCAGATGGTACTGCTGACTTTTTTGAGATGATAATATAATTACATCATTTCTCCTTCCCTTTCCTCCCTCCAAACCCTCTCCTATTCTCCTCCTTGCTCTCTTTCAAAGCCATGTCCTCTTTTTTCACTAATTGTTATTACATGCATATATGTATACACATATATTCCTAAATGTAACCTGCTCAGTGTATGTATATACATATATATTCCCAAAGATAACCTGCTCAGTATATGTATATACATATACACACACATATATACATATACATATATATATACATACATATATATATATATATATATATATATATATATATATATTCCTAAAGATAACCTGCTCAGCCCATATAATGTTACTTTTAGGGCTATATAATTTTTTTAAGGCTGACTATTTGACGCTGGACAACAAATTGGTATGCACTTCCCCGGGGAAGACCATTTCTCCCATGCCCAGTATTCCTCAGATGCCTGTAGTTCTTTGGGAAGGTTAAAGCCTACTGGACTTGCCCCATACACTTTGGTACATCCACTGGTGTCCTCCTTGTTCAGCTCATGTTTAGGCAGCCATGCTGGTGAGGCTGTATGGGTGGAGCTTCTGACATCACTGGGAGATACAGTCTCACAGCAAACTCCTCGATCCTCTGGCTCTTACTCCCTTTCCTCCCTCTCTCCCACAACCTTTCCTGAGCATTAGGCACAGGGGTTGGTTTATGGATGAATCCACTAGAACTGGCTCCATAACTCTGCATTTCAATTGGTTGTGGTTTTCCATAGTGGCCTCTGTTTCAAAGAGACATTTCTTTGATAAAGGGTGGGTATAAGGACAAATATTTAGAATGTTGTCCGGGAGCATGATGGTTTAGGAAGGCGGTGGTTATAGAATCTCCTCCAATATTCACGAAGTCACCAGCCCTGAGTAGTTAGCTGGGTTTCCAGTACCAGGCGTGGTTTCCCTCTCGTTGAGCAGGTCTTAAGTCCAATTAGAGACCGATTGATTACCATCAAGGCACGTGTGCCGCTGCATCCTTAGGGTGACTGTGCCATGATGATGGTTGGTGTGGTTCACAGGTGTCATAGCTGGGCAGGATCATTGGTTGCTTCCCCTGCTTTGGAAGCTTGCATGGTGCCATCTGATCCTCATGGAGGGAGCATTTGGGTCAGTTCCAGCTCAGGGCTCTCTGGTTCCCATTTCTGAAGTGCATGGTGTATTCTGGTGCTGAATTCTTTAAGTTATAGGTATGCAAAAGAGTTTTTTTTTATCACTTGAATGCATTGAACTTAATTTGAAAAAAATATTAAGGGATATCACTGATAAACTGACAACAAGAGAAGTGGAATATCTTCTTTTTAAATAAAATTTTAGTGGTGCATGTTTATTGTACATAGTTATGGCTTTCACAAAGACATTTTCATACAAATATCTCATACTCTTAACCATATTCACCTCCTCTCTTCTGCTACTTACATTCCTTCCCCCATGACAGTCTGGCTTCTTTTAAATTCTGTATACATCTGGTTTTATGTATCTATATATCATCTAAGATCCACAAATGACAGAGACTGTGATATTTGTCTTTTTGAATCTGACTTTTTCACTTAACACAATAATCTTCAGGTGCATTTGTTTTCACTTGTATTTAAAAATATAAGATGTTCTCTTATTGTTTTATAAAATGTAAATTTATTCCATCAGTATTTTTATATAGGGTATAGATATTGTTATGCCAGATGATAGTCATCATGTTTTTAAAGAGTAATCATCAAAGCTTTCTCCTATAAATTAACTTCATTATACCTAGAATTCATTTAAATAAAATTGTCCTGTATTATTCTGAATGTAGTAAGTGGATAATTGATTGATATTACAAAAATGAAAGTCTTTAGAATGTAGATGAAGTCAAGGGTAACATCACAATTTGGTTTTATTAAACACCACAAGGATCTGAAAGAAGCCCGAGAGGAGTCAATTTCTACGAGTTATAACGACAGTGGACTCTTCTTAAAGACAGTTAACCTCTGTAGGAACTGAAGAATTCTTATGGATTGCTGGCCAAGCAGGACAATGGCCATGGGAAAGGCACAC
This sequence comes from Peromyscus maniculatus bairdii, assembly GCF_049852395.1. Lineage (NCBI taxonomy): Eukaryota > Metazoa > Chordata > Mammalia > Rodentia > Cricetidae > Peromyscus > Peromyscus maniculatus. Next base: position 14,475,873 of record NC_134865.1, on the reverse strand, counting down.
TTCCCGTGCTTCCTTTGGTGACTCAGTTGATACACAGGAGCACTCTATTGGAAGTCCAGAGATCTTGGTTTTGGATCAATACTTCCCTGCATTCAGTTCTGCACCCCATCCTCAACCCTCATGCATAAGCCCCATAGATTTTGTACAGACAACATTTTGTAGTACTTACCGGAGGCAAGCTCCCTAGGATGGGGCACTGTCCATTGTTCTAAAGGGAACATTGGCAAGCTCTTGAGACCAAGATTCTTCAGGAAATCACAAATCACCTTGATAAAAGAAAGGACCATTCTAGAGCAATCTAGAATTATTCTAGACAAGGATATTGGGCAGTTCAATTTGGGACTGTGGAAACATAACAGAGTCTGTGATGGATAATAAGACATAAATAAATAAACACCCCACACATACATGCTTCTGCTTTCTAATATATATTATTTTAATGAATAAATAACAGTTTTTTTAGGGTGAAGATAAATCTAATAGCTTTCCTCCATGCTTTTTAATGTAGACATAATATCTAAAATATAAAGTACTACAAATTTGTTAGTCTACTCCTTTAAAATTTTAAGCATGTCAAAAAGAGATTAAAATAGATTTAAATTTAAGTGCAGGTAACTTTGATGTAAAGAAATAAAAATTGAAATTCAGCAGCAAGGATGGTTTTGATTCTTAAAAAAAAAAAAAAAAACCCTCTGTAGATTGATCAGCGGGTGTTCTCTCCGTGTCCTTAGGCCTGTGAAGAATTACCTAGAGGCAAGACAAGAGCTCATTAATTAAATCCTTCTGTACTGGACACTCATCATGCCCGACAGTTCTCTCATTATGCGCCCCTGAGAGGGACACTGGTTGTCAGCGGTGATGTGAAATAATTTTCTTGGTGCCGTGACTGTGTGAGAACAGGCTCCAGAGCACTTTTGCATGCCTAGGAGGTGAGTCGTTTGAAGGGAAAATGGCTTAGCACTGAAGAGAAAGTCAAAACATCTCATGTAAAAATATTAAAATAATTTTTATGACAAGAAAAAAAGCATCCAAATGTAAACATCGTTTTCTACTGCCCCAGGGGGCCCCTCGGCTTTTGCTGTCCTTCCTCAGGTGTATTTTTCTGTTTATTAACATAAGGAATATTTTATGTGCCCTGATATGCTGTAACTGAATTGTAGAGTGAGTAATTCAATTGCTTCTGGTAACCACTATAAGCTGAGAAATTCAGCAAGTTTTTTCACTGGGTGAGATCTCTGGGTATTGTGCACAAACCCCACCCATTTGTATGCGACTTAAAAATTAGTAAATTAATAAATAAAAAAGGTTAGTTCTCTAAAATTTTGCTGAAATAGATAGCTAGCTGTTTTAAGTATTTTGAAGCTTACTGACTTATTTTATAATGACTCTAATGTTCAAACTAAACAACATGACATGCAAATTTATAAAAAAAAAAAAAAAAAGAAGTCCTAATGCTTTGCTCACATCGTACCTGCCTGCCAACCTGTGGCTGACACCACATCCTGCCTGCTCACCTGAGGGTTCTGCCACATCCCACATCCCCCTTTCTGGGTTCTGCCACATTACACTCACCCACCTGTGAATTCTGCTGCACCCCTTGCCCATTTGTGACTTCTACTACGTCCCTTTGCTCACCCGTGACTTTTAGCATAGTTCACCTGTCCACCTGTGGCTTCTACCACACTTTGTCTTCCCTGGTGCTTCTCCAAGCCTGGACATGTAGGGCAGCTAAGGTCCTCAGAGAGGACCATCAATCACCAGGGTTAAAACTCAATGAGGAGGCCTTCCAAGACCCATGGGATACAAGTCCTCTGAAGATATCTAGGAGGCTTCAACCCCAGTTGCCTGCAGAGCTCAGACATCAATGTATCCTTACTGCCTTTCCTTCCTTCATCTAGTGCTCTGAGGACATCTCTCAACTAGATTGCCTGTACCAATGACCCTGTGTTAGGCACAAGAAATGATTCCCTATTAGGAAATTTCTTCATATATTTTATTTAGTCACTATGCCCAAAGAAAGAAACAAGTGATTTCTTTAACAAATTAAAAAATACAGCTGATTTAATACTCATTATGATAAGAACTACTGTTAAATGCTAATAGAAAAAATTCTTACTCTATTAGGGGCCACTCAAGAGAAATACTAACTGCTCTATATTAACTAGACAGAAGGTTAAAACCAGAACTGATGACAAGCATACTGTGGAAGGTTAACTAACACAGTAAGTGCAGTAACTGTACAGCATCCTTAGGTTGGAGGATCAGGTTCCCATCAGGACCACGGAGGACCCTGTGTTTGAGTCTGCTACTGGGCAGAATGCAGAAGCCTAAACTCATAACCTACAGTTGCTATTATCCTCGATACTGCTCTGTGCTAAGACTCTACTTGCCGTTACTGTCTCTGCCACTGATAGCATCAGGAATCAGAAGAAGGAAGTGTTTCTTCCAATCTCCAGATTTCTAGTCTTCTACCAGTGGGTTCCCCTGGCAAACCCGACTAGAAAACAGCTGGCAAGCATCTAATAAGTACATTTTTTTGGTGTTCTAGCCTGTTGTGATATTGTATTCCTCCAAATATTGTGCACCCTAATAAACTAAACTGGGGTCAGAGAACAGAACAGCCACTAGATACAGAGGCCAGAAAATGGTGGCACACACACCTTTAATCCTATCACTTGGGGGGCAGAGATCCATCTGGATCTCTGTGAGTTTAAAGCCACACTGGAAACAGCCAGGCATGGTGACTCATGCCTTTAATCCCAGTAAGTGAGCATTTAATCCCAGGAAGTGATGGCAGAAAGCAGAAAGTTATATAAGGCATGAATACCAGGAACTAGTCTGGTTAAACTTATGGCCTGGTTAAGCTTTTAGGCTTTTGAGCAGCATAGTTCAGCCGAGATTCATTCTGGATGAGGACTCAGAGGCTTCCAGTCTGAGGAAACAGGATCAGCTGAGGAACTGGCAAGGTGAGGTGGCTGTGGCTTGTTCTGCTTCTCTGATCTACCAGCATTCACCCCAATAACTGGCCTTGGGTCTGTTTGTATTAATAAGACTCTTTAAGATTCATGCTACACTAGCCTCTTATCACACACATTAAAGCACAGAATGTTGGGAATGGAGCCTTAGAGCAAAATGAGTGTCTGTAAAACTCAACCCCCATTCATATATTGTGAAAACGCTCTCATTTACAACGTTTTTCTTTTAGTGTCAGGAGCAAGACAAAGATATGATTTACCATAACTCTTTTAAAAAAATTTATTTTTCTTCAATTGAAAATCTCATACAATAACATCCCGGCCAGTTTCCCCTCCCTCCACTCCTCCCAGCTTACCACAGATACACGCCCCCACCTCCATTTTTCTCTTCAGTAAAGAGCAGGCCTCCAAGAGACGACAGCCAAACAGGACAAAACAAGATACAATAAGACAAGACAAAAAGCCCTCATGCCAAGTCTGGACAAGGCAACCCAACAGGAGGAAAGGAGCCCCACAAGTATGCGAAGGAGTCAGAGACACACCCGCTCTCACTGTTAGGAGTCTCACAAGAACACCAAGCTCACAGTCACCACATCTGCAGAGGACCCAGCGCAGACACCATCCAGACCCATGCAGACCCCATGCTTGCCACTTTGGTCTCTGTGAGCCCACGTGAGCCCCGCTTAGTTGACTCAGTGGTCCATGTTCTCCTGGTGTCCTCCATCCCCTCTGACTCCTACAGTCTTTCCTCTCCCTCTTTTGCATGAGTTTTCAATCTCTGAGGGGAGGGATCCGATGGAGACCTCCAACTTAGACTCTTTTTAGGCATAATGTCTGGCTGTCCACTAAAATCAATTCAATTTCCTCTTCCCTGGGAGGTCAGTGTGCCCACCCCCATAGAGCCTTCCTTTTTTTTTTTTTTTTTTACCTAACCCCTCTGGGTCTGTGGATTGTGGATTGATTATAATTTATTCAACAGCTAATATCCACTTATAAATAAATACATACCTGCTGTGTGACGGTCTTTCTGTATGCTGTGAATATGCGTTGCTCCCATTGGTAAGTAAATAAAGCTGCTTTGGCCTATGGTAAGGCAGGATAAGAGCCAGATGAGAAATCCCAGCAGAGATACAGAGAGAAGAAAGGCAGAGTCAGGGCAGACACCATCCAGCTGTCCAAGGAGCAAGATGCCAGCAGACCGGTAACACCATGGCCACCTGGCAAAATATAGATTAATAGAAAAGTGTTAATTTAAGATGTCAGGGCTAGCTATCAATAAGCCCGAGTCATAGATCCAACAGTTTGTAACTAACACTAAACCTTTGAGTGATTATTTTATAAGCAGCGGTGGGACCAAGGGACCAAGTGGGACAGAGAAAAATATACCATATTTGTCTTTCTGGATCAGGGTCACCTCACTCAGGATGATTTTTTTTCTAGTTGCATCCATTTGCCTGAAAATTTCATGATGTAATTTTTTTAAACAACAGAGTAATACTCCACTGTGCAACCCAGCCATTAAAGGCTAGGCTCAGAACCAAAAACATAACTCTTATTTTTAAAAACTGTATTACTGAGACCTAGCTCACATACTGTATGAATTCATTTATTCCTAGTCACCATAGTTTTAGATGGCTTCAATCACCTGAAGAGGGGGGCTATGCCCTCCAGCTAACACTCTCTCCACACTAATATCCACATCTCTTCCTTCACCTTTACCCCTAAGCAATTATTAATCGATGTTCCATCCCTATGGATTCCCTTATCTTGGGCTTCCATATGAACATAATCACGCAATATTGGATCTTTGGTAACTAGTGTCTGTAGCTGAAAGTTTTCTTGTGTCCCGCCCAGTCTGCAGCCACTCAGACCCAAATAAACACACAGAGGCTTATATTATTTACAAACGATATGGCCTAATGGCTTCTTGCTATCTAGCTCTTACATCTTAAATTAACCCATTTCTATAAATCTATACTTTACCACGTGGCTTGCAGCTTACTAGTACCTTTACATCTTGCTTCTTCTGGTGGCCGCTAGCAGCGTCTCCTCTCTTTGTCTTTCTCCTTCCTCTCTCTCTGGTTAGGAAGTCCCACCTAACCTTATTCTGCCTCAACTTTGGCCAAACAGCTTTATTTACCAACCAATCAGAGCAACACATATTCACAGCACACAGAATGATATCACCCATCAAGTGTCTTCTACGTAGGGTAATATTTTCAAAGTTTATATATTTAGTTTGCTTTCATTAGTTTTTATGTCAAATGGTATCATATGTATAGGCCTCTTTAGTGTTTTTCTTTATATTGTAACTACTTTAATACAAAATGTCTTGGATGTTGGGAAAAGACAAAGTTATCATTACTGTTTATCTGATTTGTCTACCTTAAAAAGTTGAAAGGGATAATACTACTTAAGGAATGCTATGTGGAAACTTGGAAAATTCCAGTGAATATTGTGAAATGTTGTTCATTTATAGAATCAATAAAAAGCTTTTTGAGCATTAGTAAGATGTAATATACAACATATACAAACACACACACAGACACGCCACATAGATATACATGTACAAACACACGTATGGACATTCATATGTACACACACACCAAAATAAATACCTTGTTTCTGTACCAAAATAGAATTTATAAATGTTAAATTTAGAAATAATTTTAAATATAAGTAGAAACTTAGTATATGATGAAAATAAAGTTTCAAGTTATGATTGAATGAGAAACCTGAATAGTGATTTGGAGCCCTGTAATCACCAAAGTCTCAGACAATAAAACACAGTTTAATAAGCCCCCTTCTGTTTAAATTTCCTAAAATTATTAGGTAGCCTTCAAAGTTCCCAGGACAACTGAAAGAGAGTAGCTGTCAATCTAGAATTCTATACCCAGCAAATATACCATTCAAAGATTATGCAAACTGAAGATGTTCCCAGACAAACACCGAGAAGATTGTTCATCAACGGATTGAAACTGAAGTAAAGCAATAAAGAGAGGAAAAACCAAAAGGATCACAGGAAGATACCCCCAAATACAGCAGAACCATGGGCCACAGTAAAGAACAGGCAGACAAATATAAATATGAAACAAAATGATACTGCCTCATGAAACTGAAATTATATGTACAATTAAATGCATTAAAATAATTATTTAAAAAGTGATGGCAAGGTAAATGAAATTAAAGTATTCTAATGACCTAAAATTGTCTAGATAATGGTAAAAGAATTAATTTATACTCTATAAAACCAAGAACAGATATAGCAAATTAGTAAATAAACTAAAAGAACAGTGAGCCAATAACATATAATTATTGGCTTGAACTGTGGGCCAATAATATATAATTAACAAGGCAATAGGGGATAACTGGATACAAGAAGGAGGGAAGAAGTTAACATAAACTATACTGGAGAAATGGTAAGTAAAGCAGAAATAGAACCGGTAGCAGTAAACATGAACTCTAATTTATCAGCAGCATATTTAATTCATTAGGTTGAATTCACCAATGAAAAATCAAAAGTTATCAAAACATCTTTTAAAATGACTGCACTACATTATAAATACTTAGAGGAGACATAGCTTGAATGTTAAGACAAAGAATGTTGAAAGTTAAAAGTTGAACCCTACAAACATGAAGCAAAATCAATCTAATCTGATGGCAACCAAAATAACTTTAAAGCCAAGAAGCATTGCTATAAATAAGGAATAGGAGACACTTAAAACTGATAAGGGGACCAGGGTCATGATGGCTAATGTATTTATCAACTGTCCGGGAACCTAGAATCACCCAGGAGAAAGCCCCAGGGCGTGCCTGGGAGGGGTTGTCTCGATTAAGTTAGTTAAGATAGGAAGACCCACTTTGAATATGAGTGGCATCAGCCTATGAGTGCTGTCCTGGACACATGGGAAGGAGGAAGCTCTCTGGACACCAACATTCATTACTCTCAGCTTCTCGACTGCAGATGCAATGTGACCCGGTGCATCAGCTCTTGCCACTGTGAGTTCCCCACCACGATGAACGGTGCCCTTGAATTGCGACACAAAAATACACTTTCTTCCTTAAACTACCTTTGTCAGTGTATTTTATCATAGCAAGAGGAAAAATAACTAAGACAAGGGTTAAAAGACCTAGAAGCTAAAATAACTATAAACTGGTATTCCTAATAATTTAGGTTCAAAATACACAAGGCAAATTTTTGTAGAAAGATTTGAAAACCTGAGAAATCTGCAGTCGTGTGGGGAACTCCAAAGAGAGGTAAGAGCAGCAGCAGCAACGACAAAATTGCAAGTGTGTAGAGGATCCTGCTGACATGCCTCAGGACGCCGACAGGGCCGATGTCATCCACAGAGACAGAAAAGTGTGACCAACAACCATAGATAACACCTTCTCCTCAAACACACACCCAAACTGACCGCATGTGGGCCTGTAACACAGAAATAGTATAGAGTATGTTATTTGGTTTCAGTGCTATTAAACAAGACAGCAACAGACTAATTAGAAAATAATCAAGTTTAAAAATACACTATTTAGTTATCCCAGAGTCAAAGAAGACAATACAATAAAACCTAGAAAGCACTTTGAGCTGAATTACAATGTGAATATGATGCAATAAAGCTTATTGTAGGATAAAACTAAAACCATACACCTGAGAGTTTGTGGGTTTAAAATTCTTCTATCACTGCAAAGCCGTTGACTCTAGTATTCATTTCAGAAGTGCTATAGGAAACAGAGCCCAAAGAAAATACCAAGAAAGACACAATGAAGACCAAAAGAGAAATGGAAGACGTAAAAACACATACAAAATAAGAAAACAAAACCCCCAATTTGATTCTTTGAAAAGTTTTGCCAAATTGATGAACATCTGGAAAGACATGCATAAAGGAAAAGCATAAAGGTACACAGTTACAGAAAACACGAGTTAAAAAGGAGCCACTACTACAGATGTATAAAATTTACAAGTTTGATACTCAAACACAACAAAGATGTAAGAAGGAATAGCTTTCTGTGAATTAAGATGAAAAAATTTTAAACGAAGTATTTACAAATTCAACCTAATGTTTTATAAGACATATTATAAAATCAAGTTACTTTCATTCTAGGTATGGAAGTTTCTTTTAATATTAAGTCTTAAGCCAATCAATTTACGAAATTAAAGAATAAAAAGAAACATGAGAATAAAAATTAAAAAAGTGTTTGGGAGGGTCAGAGAGATGGCTCAGAAGTTAAGAGGACTTGTGGCTCTTATAGAGGACATGGATTGGTTCCCAGAACACACATGATAGCCCAGAATCATTCATAACCTTAGTTCCAGGGGAGCTGACATCCTTTCTGAACTCCATGGGTACCAGGCATGCATGTGATGCACACACTTACATGCAGGCAAAGCACTCACACATATATAATATGTAAATCTTTTAAAAGGTTGAATTAAAAAAATCCAATGCTTGGATTATTATTTCTAAAAATCTAGAGATAGACTGGTTGGTGGTGGCACAGGCCTTTAATTCCAGCACTTGGGAGGCAGAGGCAGGCTGAGCTCTGTGAGTTTGAGGTTAGCCTGGTCTACAGAGTGAGTTCCAGGACAGCCAGGGCTGTTACACAGAGAAACCCTGCCACAAACAAACAAACAAACAAACAAACATAATGAAGAGAGAATGAAAGAAAGAAGAAAAATCTGGAGATAAAGGAAACTTCTTTAACTTGAAAAAAAAAATCTGTGTCTTCAAAAAATCTACAGCAATGGACGCAGCTATCAGTAAAGTAGCTGCTACATAGGCGTAATGACCTGAATTCCATCCCTAGCCACCACGCAGAAATGAGCAGTTTTGAGGTGTGTGTTTGTTACCCCAGTGCTGGGGAAGGAGAAACAGGGGCCCTGACTCCCTGGCCAGCAGGCCTAGCCTACCTGGTGAGTTTGAAGTCAGGGAGAGATCCTGTCTCATAACATAGAGGTGGATAGCCCTGGTGACACACACTCAAGGTTGTCCCCTGGGGTCCACATGCACACACATGTACATGAACACTGGCATACATGTGTACCCGTGTGTACACAAACATACTCATGTATCCATACATGTCACAACAAAATCACACTTAATGGTTAGATAGTGAATGGTTTCTCTTTAATATTAGGCTTGAGACTGAAGCACGCTGTCGTTTTTTTAAAAATTTATTACATCTTAATTTTCTTTAATTTCATACACATATATAATGTACTCTGAGTACCCTGGCCTTCCTTCGTCTGCTTCCCATCCCTGTCCTTCTCCTTCGTTACCAGTCTCTTCCTCTGATTTGTGGCTTTGGGTTTTATTTTATGACACACTTCGTTTAACCAGGGTCGAATCCAGGTATGACTCTGGATTCGAACTCTCATTGGCTCCAGGTGGGTACACAACTAAGGGCAATGATTCCCTTCTCCACGAATCTCTTGGTTACAAACCATCAGTGAGGGTAGCTCCCTTCTCCATGTACCTTCTCCTTCATGCCTTACTGATGACAGGCATGTTCCTTTTTTTTTTTTTTTTAAATGACTGTTTCTTTTAGTTTTTAAAATTACAGCACAATTGAATTGTTCCTACTTTTCCTTCCTCCAAATGCCCCCATTTGGTCTCTTTCAAATTCATGGCCTCTTTTTCCATGAATTATTGTTATATACCCATATGCATGTTTCAAAATATATAAATGAAACCTGTGTAGTCTGTACAATGTTACTTGTAAGCATGTTTTTCAGGGCTGACCGTTTGGTATCGGGTAGCTGATTAGTGCGTCTTCCCTGGGGAGGACCTATTTCTCCTGTTCTCAGCGTTCTTTAGTTACCCTTTGAGTGTTGTTGCGGCCTTGTGTGCATTCCCCGTCACTTTAGCTTGTCTATTATCATTGTCCTTGTTCAGGACGTGTGTAAGTTCACGTTGGTGAGATTTTTATGGACATAGCCACTCCCATTACTAGAAAGCACAGTCTCATAGTCGCGCTCCCTCATCCTCTGGCTATTATAATATTAAAGTTCCCTAAGTTCTGAAATGTTCCCTAAGCCTTAGGTGCAGGAGTGTTTTGTAGATGCAGCCTTTGGGACTGGGCTTCACAACTCAGCATTTGATGGGTTGTGTTTTTCTGTAATGGTCTCTGCTTCAAAGAGAAGTTTCCTTGACAAGGGCTGAGGGCTACACTTCCCTGTGGGTATACGCACAGATGTTTATAATGTAGTTGTTGAATCTGCTGGTTTAATAGCACAGTGGTTGTAGATTCTCCCCACGATCCACGACTTCACCAGCCCTGGGTGACTAGCTAGGTTTCCAGTACTAAGCATGCTTTCCTTCTGGTTGAGAAGGTCTTAAGTCCACTTAGAGAGCTCTTGGTTCCAGCCATGGTGTGAGTCAATGCTGGACCATTAGGGTTGTTGTGTCAGGCTGACCATTGTTGTGGTTCACGGGCAGCAAAGCTGGGTAGGACGGTTGGTGGCTTCCCTTCTTTGGAAGTGTGCATGGTGCCTTCTTGGGGGAGAATTTCAGGTCAGTTTAATCTCAGGGTCCTCTTGCTTATGTCTGAAGCACATGGTTTCTTCTACTTTTGGGGGGCAACTAAGGGCGAGAGCAGTTGCCTATAATGTGTTGGTAGTCTCTTGGATAACCCAGACCAACAACTTAAAAGAGGTCTTCTCAAGTCTGGTGTTGAGGTTGTTGTTAAATGGTCTTTGACTTTCTTGGCGTGAGCATTTTCAGCACAGATGAGAAAATTTCATTTAAATAATATATGTTTGTATACAGACTTCTGTGTAATATAGGTTTCTTAAGGTTAATGGTTAATAGTACAATTTCTTTATAATTTTTTTCAGACACCCTTATGCTTATTTTACCCTCCTCTTTATTTCTTCTATTTTTACTTCCTTAGCCCTTTCCTAAAGAGCCCTCTTTCCCCATTTACCTGGACAGATTACTGTACCTTGCTATTCTGTCTCTACTGATCCTCAACCCTCCACACCAGCAGTGGTCCCTTTTCTACTTCCCTGTTTCTGTAGTTACTCCAGAATATGTACTCACATCTGAAGATCTGGAGCTAGGAGCCTCCAATGAGAGAGAACATCAGATGTTTATCCTACTGAGTCTGGGTTACTTCGTTCCATACATTTACCCAAAAAGTTTAGGATTTTCTTTTTTCTTTTCTTTTCTTTTTTTTTTTTTTTTTTGCAGCTTAATTGTACTCCATAGTGTGTGCGCTCCACATTTTTGTTATCCATTTATCAGCTGAAGGACGTTGTTCCTGTTTCCTCGCTATTGAGAATAAAACAACAGGGGACATGGATGAGCAAGTATCTGCGGATATCTGTGATGTTGCGTCCTTTGGCGTACGCCAAGGAGTGGTGTATCTGGGACATAAGGTGGATTTATTTTTATCTCTTTGAGAATTCTCCACACTGATCTCCATAGTGGCTGTACCAGTGTGCAATCCTAGCAGTGAATGGGGGATCCCCATTCCACACCCCCCTTCCATTATTGGTTTCAACTGTTTTGTTGATCTTTGCTATTCTGACTGGGGTTTGTTTGTTTTGTTTTTTCCTTTTCTTTTCCATAATTGCTAGGGAACAGGCACATTCTTGTGCAACCTAGTGAAGACAAAACTGGATATGTTGAAGAGACATAACATTCGCAGGCATTGAAAAACTAAATATTTCAAGAATACACATTCTTGGGCTGGTAAGATGATTCAGTGGGTAAGAGAATTTGCTCTGCAAGCCTGAAGAGCTGAGTTCAAATCCTCAGCACCCATGTGAAGGCCAGCCATGGCCGTGGTACCTGTATCCTGAGAATTGCAGGGAAGAGATAGGCAGATTTGAGGGCACTCTGGCTAGCCAGTCTAGACAAAATGGCTAGCTTCCAGTTCCATGAAAAACTCTTATCTCCAGACAATAGGTAGTGGGGGACAGATGAAGACACCTATCATCCTGCTCTAACCTTCTTGTGTATGTACATGGGCACCAACACTTACACACTCATATGCATATACACATGCACACCACAGACAGACAGACAAGACAGACAGACAGACAGACAGACAGACATACACACACACACACACACACACACAAATTCTTCTGAATTTCTCTATAGACTGAGTGCAATCCCAGATAGCATGGGAATAACAACAGTTATGGCAAAATGAAGTCACAGTGTTAGATACAGAGATGTGCCATTGGAGGAAATCTTGTTCAGTGCTGGGATGCACTCAGCTGCTGAAAGCCGGCTTGCCTGGAGTCACACCTTCTAGGGGAACTGACACTCAGAGACAGAGGAGTGAAAACTCAGGACTGCTTTGGCCCCATTCCAGACCGCATTCTAAGTCAGGATCTGGGAGAGGACTTATTGAGAAGTACAAGAGTCTTAGATTAAACTTTATTTATTTAAAAATCTTGGTGACATTTGACCCATAACTCTTTATTTTGTGTGACTTTTCTACCTCTGTGTATTAGTTCATGATAAATGCCTTGTATATACAGATATCAATTCAAAATGGATTGCAAATTTAAATGCAAAAGTTAAGGCTTCTAGCGGTATAAAAGCAGAACCTTCTAGAAAAAAAAAAACAGATTACCTTCATGCCCTTAGGTGAATAAACATGTTTGAATAGGACTGGGAAAGCATTGACTCTAAATGGCTATGTTGAAATTAAAGACTTGTTCAGCACAAGACAATATCTATAGAATAAAAAACCAAGCCAGAAACTGGGAGAAGATGTTTACAAAATACATATCGTATCTATAATGTATATGTAGTTCACTCAAATTTATTATAAAACATGAGCAACTTAATAGAAAAAAATGGACCACACTCTTTTTTTGTTTGTTTTCTTTTTTAAAAATTTATTTATATATTTTTTATATTACACTCATGATATTAATCACATTTGTGGTATTCACAGATTACATTCGCAGTATTCATTCAATTATATATATGATTTTAAATGTCGTATGTCATTTCTTGAAGGGGGTAGGAGGTCTTAAATACAGGCTTATAGCACAATGGGAGGACCCTGGAGGGCAGAAGTTCGCTACTGATGTTTTACAATCTTGCATCTAAGCTGTTAACGCCCATTATTCAGGATACACAGACAAGGAACTTCCCTTAAGCATTCAGGAGGGTGGAACCTGGCAGGGAATTAGCATTGGGAGGATGTCAAGGTTAAGGTCCGCAAGCAAGGCAGCAGTTACCCAAAACGGGGGCCAGGACCCTGCGGGTCCCCCTTTTATTAAAAATGAGCTTCTGACTTGGGTTGCATGGGACATCAGCATGGACCACACTCTTGACTAGATATTTTATAGAATAGAACATCACAAAGCCATCCACATATATGAAGACAGGCATTGCCATCAGTGCCATAGGAAGAAAAACATAAACCACACTGATGTGCCATTTTGATAAAATACTTCTATTTATAAATATTTGCCATAGAAAATGATGAGCTACATGTATGAGGGTGTATATATAATGTTCATGGTAAAGTATGTTCTAAAGATTGAAAGCGATCAATGACATTCTATTTAAAACAACACAATTTGTTTAGATTAAAAACAAAAACCAAATTGGAGACAAAAACATTGTTTCTAATAATAATGACTGTTGGTTTAAAGATTTCATGGAACATACCCTGGATTGGGAGCTAAATCTTATCTTTCTATGTCATGTACATCTTGCTTATTCACAGATGCATATGCTTTCTTTCCTTTACTTCCTACGTGGTCCTGAGACTTGGACACCAGGCAAGCACTCTACCACTGAGATATATTTCCAAATCTAGACTCGTATTCTTTTTTTTTGGTTTTTCGAGACAGGGTTTCTCTGTGTAGCTTTGCGCCTTTCCTGGAACTCACTTGGTAGCCCAGGCTGGCCTCGAACTCACCAAGATCTGCCTGGCTCTGCCTCCCGAGTGCTGGGATTAAAGGCGTGTGCCACCATCGCCAGCTAGACTCACATTCTTTTTTTTTTTTTTTTTTTTTTTTTGATTTTCGAGACAGGGTTTCTCTGCGTAGCTTTGCGCCTTTCCTGGAGCTCACTTGGTAGCCCAGGCTGGCCTCGAACTCACAGAGATCCTCCTGGCTCTGCCTCCCGAGTGCTGGGATTAAAGGCGTGCGCCACCACCGCCCGGCCTAGACTCACATTCTTAAGGAAGATGAACAATTATAAAGAATCAGTGAAATCTTAGGGTATGACATCATGGGTTAGGAAAAAGAAGGAGCGCCTTCACTGCACAGGAAGAAGATTTAAAGTTACCCAGTCAAGCTTGTTTGGGCTCCACAACTACCTTCCTTGTATTTCTGGAATATTCTTCCTCTCTAACTTTCGGGGCTTTGTTGCCATGCTGATCTGGCTTAGAATATGTGCTGAGTGATTTTGGATAACTTATATACCTTACTTATAAGATTAATTCAAAACAAGAATATTTAGTTTGAAATTCCCTTTTTTGTTTGCTTGGTTTTTGAGACAGGGTTTCTCTGTGTCGCCCTGGCTGTCTTGGAACTCGCTCTGTAGACCAGGCTGGCCTTGAACTTACAGAGATCCACCTGTCTCTGCCTCCTGAGTGCTGGGATTAAAGGCATGCTGCATCACTGACTGGCTTAAATTCCCTTTTTGACTTGATCCTTACAGAGAAAGCGTAAAGGTTTGTGGAGCTTGTATAATTAATAATAATCTATAATAATAACTGGAAATTGGGGCCTTTACTCAGTTGGAATTTGAGAAGAGAATGAGTGTTCTCTCTACATTTGGCATTGGAAATGAAGCATGAGCCTTATGGAGGCAGTTCTGTTTGAGTACCAGCCACGGTCTCTTGAAGGTGCTTTCAAACAAACAAACAAACAAACAAACAAACAAACAAACAAAATACTCTGCCATTTATCTGTCTATCTATCTATCTATCTATCTATCTATCTATCTATCTATCTATCTATCATTTACCTATTTATCCATCATCTTTTTTTTTTTTTTGAGGCAAAGTCTTGCTGTGTAGCCTTAGCTGATCTAGAATTTACTATGTAGACCAAACTGGCCCTGAACTCAAAGATCCTCCTGTCTCTGCCTTCCAAATGCTGGGATTAAAGGAGTCCACTATCATGCCCAGCCACTATCAATCATCTTTTCATGAGAGGAGAATCAGTGGGAGAAGGAGATGAAAAGCACTGCTTCTTGCCCCAAATCTCCAATTTAAAATATAAAATGAAGTTTAAAGTCTTTTTATAAAGGATCAAGGTGATCAGATCACAAACTAGAAGGAATAAAACTGAGATTTAAAGACTTTTTATTATTTTTAAATTATGTATATATGTATCTCTCTCTCCCTCCCTCTGTCCCTCCCCCGTGTGTGTGTGTGTGTGTGTGTGTGTGTGTGAGAGAGAGAGAGAGAGAGAGAGAGAGAGAGAGAGAGAGAGAGAGAGAGAGAGAGAGAGAAGAGTGCAGGTGCCCACAGCATCCAAGTTTCATGCCCTGGCGATGGAGTTTACAGGAGCTGCTAGGAACCTGAATCATGTTTCTGCAAGGCAAATGAGCTATCTATCTCTCGAGTTCCAAAGTGAGATCTACAAGATGGGAACATGGCCAGGAAAGCAAGCAAGCTGAATCTTTGTGCCACTGAAGAGGCTGTTGTCTAAGTGCAGACTTCTAACCACAGGGCCATCCAAGAGAAACTGATTGTCTGTGAAACGATATAAAATCCACGCTGCTCTCCCTCTGCTGAAAAGCTACCCCCTTTCTCTTGCCTACATCATCCCACAAATCAAATCACTCTTGCTTGCGACTAGACTAGGGAGACGGATGCCTTCATATGGAGGCACTTTGGGTGTTCTCTTCAGCAGCTCTCAATATTTCAAGGGAATGCTGCTCTGATTCCAGAGATTGCAAACTTTTCTTTGAAGAAACAGATGAGAGGCAAAGAATCACTTTCGAAAGGACAGCTAGTGAATAAACGCTGTGTTCTTGGCATCACTGATTGATTCTAATGCTAAATCAATGACCAAGAAAAGTTCCTGTGCTCGTGAGACATTAATCCAATGGAGGAGAAACAGGCAACATACATATCAAGATATAGAATGATTTTAGATAATAACAGATGCTAGGACCACAGGGGGCTTTGGGCGCCAACATGAAGAGCTTGGATTTTATTTGAATCACCATGGGAAGCCATTGGAAGAGTTGAAGCATGACAGTGATATGATATGGTTTATGCATTCCATGCATCCTTGACCCTGTCACTTAAAACTTGGTTAATAATTTCGAGCTTAGTAGTGCCATCAGAGAGGCTCCAATTACTAGCTCTAAATCAAATTGACCAGAAGTGCTGTCATCCTTAGTAAAAAGTTGAAGTCAACATAGCAGGAACCAATCTAATTTAAGAAATGAACAAAAGATTTTAACAGACACTTCATAAAAAGAC
Organism: Peromyscus maniculatus bairdii; assembly: GCF_049852395.1. Taxonomy (NCBI): domain Eukaryota; kingdom Metazoa; phylum Chordata; class Mammalia; order Rodentia; family Cricetidae; genus Peromyscus; species Peromyscus maniculatus. Next base: position 14,459,479 of record NC_134865.1, on the reverse strand, counting down.
ATATGAATGGGCAATAAGGGGATAAAAAGATGCTCAACATTGTTAGTCAAGACAATGCAAATTAAATCACAATGAAGTGCTACCATACACACTAGAATAGCTAAAGCTGAAGATACCACGTTGAGTATTGGTAAGAATGTGAAGTAACTGGGACTCTCACATACTGCTGGCGGGAAAGAACTGGCTTTGTAGTTCCTTATAAAGGGACAATTATTTTGTGACTCAGCAGTCTCCCCCTAAGCATTTATCTGGGAGAGAGGAAAGCACGTACCCACACAAAACCTTCGCCACCATGTGTAGCAATGTTACTGATGATAGTCCGAATCTGGAAGCAGCTCAGATATGTGACAGGTGAGTGGACAAACACATTCTCACATACTTGGTCACTGAAGTTCTCAGTAAGACAGAAGAATCAGATACTGCTGCAAACAATATGGAGGAATTTAAGTTTTTTTTTCTTAACAAGAAAAGGGTATAAGCATAAAGAGTGCACATGTACGTCTACTTCTACAGAAATCACAGAACTGCAACCATTAACAGGAACAGAACATGGCAGCGATTGCTTGAGACGTGTCATGGGACTATGACGCGCTTGAAGAAACTCTCTGGGATGATGGGGATGTTCTGTATCTTGACTGCGATGATGCACGAATCTATCTAAAGTCATCAAAATGCATACTTATTAATGTTTGTGTTTTATTGTGCATGTGTTGAAAAGCAAAGAAGGAAATACATTTGGTGTATTTTCACTAGGGAGTCTTTGATTCTCAGAGAATCCTGTCAGCAGGCTCTGTCAGGCTTTGCCTCAGAGAACAGCTGCAGACCTGGGCTTAGTTAACACAAGACACTTGCTCTTACATCTCTCCTTCCCTTTCCTACTCCTTGCTCATTCCCTAGGGTCTCTTTCATCTTCCACCACAAACTTTGAACATTAAGCCACAGAATGTCCTGCCTCAGGCATATAGTCACATCATTAGGCTTTACTAGGTTGAGTCTGAGTGGATCAGTTGTTATAACCAGCATTTCTTTAGAACGTTGGCTGTTTTACCTTCTTAACACTCCTTATAGGATCACTTTGTGTGTGGTCAGTTTGAAAGCCTTCCAGGACTCATCTATTCTGTGTTGTTTTGCTTTGGCCATGCTACAAATGGATGGGATACAATGTCAAGTTTCAGTGCATGTACACCTTGTGTCATGATCATTTCAGGGTACATGACATTTACCTACTTCCTCCAACATTGCTTCTCTAATTCACTCTTATTTTTGGTTTAGTTTCTGTGTTTTCCTGGGGCTATCTAGTATAATATAATTCTCTCCACTTATCATCCCTTTCTTGCACTGATAGAAATACTTACATATATACATTAAAGTCAGATACATACGTCATAGAGAACTCACAACACTGTAGATGCCAACAGATACATGTGCTACTGCAGAAAAACGAATTGAAGTCTTTTCTCTATCAGCACCCTAACTGGGGGTTGCCTAAAATTGGGTCTACCACTTAAGTAAGTGGCTGAGTTAAATATTTTGACTCGAATTTTCTCACTTGTCACAATGATCCCACTGGCAGTAGAGTGGTGGGTTGCCAAGAAGGCAATTAATTATCTTCCTGTCTCCCTGTGTATTAAATTTTGTTCCCTCTCCCTAAAGAGAGGTGATGCTGTGGCTTACAACCACTATACTCTTGCAGAGCTCTCCATACCAATTATGAGGGTTCTGTGTTATGACATTCTTTGATAAGATGTTATGACACTCTTTGATAGAAAGCCGTTGTCCTATTGAAGCGGAAACTTCATCAGAAGCACTGAGAATCAAGGGTGTGCTCTTGACACCCTGGATGGGAGGGGCCTCTCTGCTCTCTGGTCCAACGAAGGGCATCCCACATAGGACTTTCTACATGACCCAGCTTGTTTCCTGCCTTCATTTTATGTCCCTCACCTTTATTTAGTACTCAGTGGGAGGGAGGCTTATAACACAGTGTTTCTTAACTTACCACTGAACTCTTAGGTATTTAAGACTCTGTAAGACTTTATTTTGCAGAAGGCAAAATTAGCTTTAGTGCGTCAGTGGGCAAAGAGATGATGGTGATACTTCTTACATGATCTGTTTGTTTTGCTCTTGATATGAGGCCTTGCTATGAGCCAGGCTGGTCTTAAACTCCTGGGCTCAAATGATCTTCCTACCTTAGCCTCTAGACAGCTGGAACTACAGGGTTGTGTCACTGTCCCGGCTGGTTGCCTCTTAATTGGAATTGTGGTTTTCATTGTGGAAAGGTGAGACTGATTGGTTTAAGTGAAGTCATGACACTTATTGGAATCATAAATTTTAAACTATTCACTTCCAATAATAACTTCCCTATAGCGAGACTTATTTGTGGTCTCATACCAAATTGCCCTATCTGGAGAGTAGGAAGTTTTATTTCAGATCGGAAGCCAAATTGATAATTATGTATTACCTGAACTTTCTAGATATGGTTGTATTTCAATTATCAGGGCTGAGAATTGCATAGATTACTAATTTAACCAGTGTCACTCTAATTTTTTTCTAACTTTTTCTCTTTAGCTTTGAGTAGATCAACTCATGTAGCAAATAGCAGATAACACAACACTAAATTGGAGACTGAAAAGAGGGCTTTTCTCCCCCTGGGCCACTTGATCAAGAAACTGAGGTTGAGCACATGGGATGGCTCTTTCAGTAGGTGTTTTGTGGAGATATGTACAGTTAATTCAGCTACCCAAAGCCCTATACATCTGGACAGTCCCTGACTCTGACGTTTGTTCTTATCATCTTTGGTGGTACCTTTGACTCTGAACAGAATCTATCTAGACCTATTCCGATGAGTTATGTTGTCCTAGGTGACAGTTTTCAAGAGTGGATGACCGTTTTTATGGTAATAGTGGTGTCCAAGTGCTGTTTTTTCATCTTAGAAACATTTTCTAGTTTTCAAACGGAGAGGAGCTACCTTCTTTATTTATGGTCTTTCCTGGTCCTTATCTCCTGGCCGAGACTGCTCTTTGTGTTCCTCTTCCCAGTGCCTGAAGTCATTACTTCATGATTGTTGTTTGTGGGTTTTGTTTTTATTTCATTTGTGCTTGAGACTGGACATGTACAAATGTATCTGAGAAGGATGAGGCAGTGGAGTAGAGTTTTCAGAGAGAACTGATTGCTGAGTCAGGAGAACGGGGTGTTAGTCCAAGCTGCTAATTACCAGCCTGTGTAATCCTGGGCAGATCACATAATTGTTACTTAGCTTCCTCACCTTGTCACTGGGGTTGCTGCTGTCAGCTTCATTTGGACATTATTTGGAAATAAAGAGCTCCAGACACAGACCAGATGCCAAATGAATTCCTTTTAAATCCACATTGAAAACAAAAATGTTCCGTAGGTCTAAGTTTTCACAGATTACCAAATAGGCTCAGATGTTAAAGTTGTGCTTGGATTTCTCAGAAACAGCAAATTGCATACTTGAGGATAATTGGGACAAAGATATTGGCAATACATTCTGTAGTATGAGTTTAAGAATATCCCTAGATGACTTCATGGTACTTACAAACTGTGTTAGTTATTTTTATCATCAGTGACAGGAAACCTTAAGAGGAGGAAGGATTTCTTTTGGCTCAAACTTCAGGGGATTTGGTCCTATCATGGCAGGCAGGGCATAGCAGAGTGCGCCAGGAGGTAGAGCGAGTGGGATGCACGCACTCAGCTAACTTTTCTTTTCTCCCTGGTGTCCCATCTGGGTTCCCAGCCTAGGGGATGCTGCCATGCACATTTGGGATGGATCTTGCCTTCTCAGGAGTCATCACTGGAAACCTGATCATAGGTTCGTTTGGAGGTATCCCTCATTAATCTTGTAGGCAGTTCTTAAACTTGACAATAAAAATTAACCATCATGAATCCTCCCCTTGTTAACCTGACAGTAATACATGTCCATTTAAACCATATTGGTCTACACTAGATCCTTAAGAGGCTCGTGCCCATCTCATTACGCAAAATGCAGTTAGTCTGTCTCTCGGAGTCTATGGTATTAGCACCAACAACACTGTTCAAAAGTTCAAAGTCTCTTCTGAGGGTCAAGGTGAACTCTTAGCTAAGATCCCTGGCAAAAATTGCAAACAACTTACATCCTTCCAATATATAATTATACACAGCAGTTATTATCGTTCCAAACATGGAGGAATGGGGCAGAGAAATGAGGATGAAGCCTAAGTGACACTGATGCCCTTCTAGGGCAAACATTACATTTCCTAGCTCCATGACGGGCAGCCAGGGCATGTCGCAGTGTGAATTGCACTCTAGTGGGCTTGGGCAGTCCTGCACTATGGCTTTGCACCCACTCTGTTTGACTGGCTCCACTTGCTTCCTGAAGCTCTCTTTTGCAGACATTCCATGTTGCTATTGTCTTCAACACACTAAGCTCTCCATTTCGGTTTCAGCTTCACCTTCACAGCTGCACACACCATGTGGGGCTGTGGCAGGGACTACAACCCTGCTAGACATGGCCGACCTCACAGACTACTTTGGAGTTGGGTGTATTCTACGATGAAGCCATCACCACACGGATGCACTGATTTCCGTTGCCAGCCAGGGAAGTAGGTAGACGTCTCTGGACCATAGTTGTAGTGGTTTCTGAGTGTCTAGGCAGATGGAACCTGAACATCACTTCTACGGGCATCATTTCTGTTGTGTTTCCAGTTACTTCCTTTTAACCATCACTTCCTCTGCCATCAAGGACTAGTTAAGCTAATTTCATGCTCTCTTCCTCTCTCTGTGGTTTCTCTTATGTATCAGTTATGATGTTCTAATCTGGTCTCTGTCATGATAAACATCATGATCAATAGTAACCTGGGGGAGGGCGGACCTTATTTTTAGCTTACAGGTTATAGTCTGTCACTGAGGGAAGTCAAGGCAGGAACTCAAAGGCAGAAGCTTGAAGCAGGAACCATGGAGGGACATCCAGGATGGCTGCTTCAATGACTGATATTTGGAGCTGTGGAAAGAGTAAGATGAATCAGCAGCTATTTGTGATGCGGTATTTCTGTTCCCATTCCACTGCCCTGAACTTAGTCATGATACTATTTCTAGCTGTAAGTGAAGTTGGGAAGTGTAAAAAGAGAATGGCCACTGGTTGATGACCAGTAGTGTCTACGACACACACTTCTCTATCAGTATTAATTCACATGTAATTACTGGTTTTTCATTCATTCATATTATGACTGGTAATATATGGATGTGACTGCTAAATCCCTAAAGACAGTATTTAATTTGTATATGTTTCTCTATCACTTGTCTGTCTTATTTTTCTCATACTTACACATTTGTTTGTCATTTTGGAGTAAGTTTCAATCTCTTAGGATTGGGTTGATTGAATTTTGTGTATCTGTCTATATATTATTGGGAGAGTAACTATATTTAAATAAATAGCTAGCAGTTAACTAAAAGTAGAAATAATTGTAAAGCACTTGTCCAAAGTAAAGTGCTATAAAGTGATGCTACAAACAAACAAAAAAAAACCCAACCCAAAACAAAACAAAAAAAATCCAAAAAAAGCAAACCACCCCTGATTGTTGTGACTTCAAAGGAAGTGTTAGGTTGGAGTGCTTTGACGCGTATGGCATTCAAATTATCTAAATCAGTGTTTAGGTGCTCACGTGAGAGATTGTTCTAGCCACTCAGGGGAAATAAGAGTCTGTTCTACCCACTCAAGGTTTAGATGCTTCCGTGAAAAATTTATCATCTTCAAATACATTATTTAAAAAGTAAGGATGGCGTTGTCTTGATTAAATTCACTGAGAGAAGGACATCGCCTAACAAAGAGTGCGAGAGTCTTTTCAGCTTGCTGTCTTGTTTCTGTTACCTTGTCTTCCTGGAGTCTTGCCTGTGATGAGATCGGATGCTCCTGGACTTGGGCTGGACTTGATGAAGAGAGTTAGGGCTGCTGACTGGCAGTGAATATTTGCTGGAGTTAAAGATCTAGACTAGACAATGTTCTTATTTTAAAAATGTGTCTTTCAGCCGGGCGGTGGTGGCGCACGCCTTTAATCCCAGCACTCGGGAGGCAGAGCCAGGTGGATCTCTGTGAGTTCGAGGCCAGCCTGGGCTACCAAGTGAGTTCCAGGAAAGGCGCAAAGCTACACAGAGAAACCCTGTCTCGAAAAACCAAAAAAAAAAAAAAATGTGTCTTTCAAATATTTGTTAATGACAGGAGGCCTCCCAAAGTCAATAACTTAGTGATTTAAATGTGGAATGTGAAAGAAATGAATGGATTCTATTGCTTATATTAGCAGTTTTAACATAAAGAAAGATAAATTATTTGCATGATAATGTGTAAGTTTTTTGAGATAACCCCAAACTCCGCACCGAAGAAACTTTGAATACTTAGATTTAAACTATCTTTTCTTTTCTTTCCTCTTTTTTTTTATTTTAAAAAATGTATTCTTTGGGAATTTCACATCATGCACCCCAACCCCACTCATTTCCCTCTATATCCATCCCTCACCCCTGTATCATTCCCCCAAAGGAAAATTAAAAAATATTAATTAAAAAGAAAACAAAGCAAAGAAACTGAGAAACCTACTTCCACCCTCCATCTTTCCAGCCTCTCCAACACCTCTTTACTCCTCTTAGTGGCATTGGGAGCTGCAGTGTGTCACAAAGTATCCCCTTTGTCCACTCAGCTTTGCTTGCAAATTAAACTATCTTTTCTAACATGTTAATTGACAGCGTGGTGAGACCTCAGGTTCTGGGCTGGTTCTTAGGGTTGAGTTCAAATCTATCCTGTGGTCTTCAGCCACCAATATAGTCTTTCTCTATACCTCGGGTTTTTCTCTTTAAACTAGTGAAATGGGTACTTCAATAATAATGGTACCTACCTACCGGGGTTGTAAGAAATGAGAGGAAGCATGTAAAAGGCTCACCATAAATATCTAAATACCCAGTAAATATTAGCGATGATTTTCTGTTTTTTCTTTGCTCAGATGTATGTTGAACAGTATCCTCAAAGCAGCTTTGGGATAGAAGTGTTTCGGGTATCTGGGATTTTGGAATATATTTAATATATTGGGGATTAGATCAAGCATAAGCTTATTTGTGTCTAATACATACCTTATACACATAGCTTGAAAATAGCTTCAGGGGCTATTTTTGGTGCATCTGCATTTGGACTACCAGTCATTTCATAAAGCCGCCTTGGGGAGTTTCTGCGGGTGACAACATGCTGGTGCTCACAGAGTTTCAGATTTGGAAGCATTTGGGATCTTTGAGCGAGAGGTGCCTGCACTGTATGAGGGCAGCGTCCAACCTCTCTTCAGCCTCTGTGAATGTCTTTGCCTGGGCTTCCACAGAAGTATTTGTTCTTGTGGTGGCAGTGTGTCCCAGTGGTCAGGCCCAGGCATCTTCCCACAATTCCCAGTTGTCTATTCCCGGAGAGGGTTGGCTAACCCAGAGTGTGGCTGAGGCAATGTTCAATGGCTTGTTTTTAGAACCCACATCTAGAGCTAAGACGTAGCTTAGTGGTAGCTGGCCTAGCTCTGTGAGGTACTTAGACACTTCAAAACTCCAAACAAAAACCCCAAACAACAAGATTGGAGGCTGGAATGCCAGGGCGGGGTTACTAGATTAGACTTCTCCTGTAATCCAGTAATACTGGGGACTAACAGATGCTGGACATTGTTCATTCTCAAGTGCATAATAGCAAGAATTTCCTCTTTATACTTTTTATTAGGTTTGATTTTCTTCAGCTATTGCTAATGCCAGGAGATTATTCTGTAATACTCTCTTAGCCTAATCTGAAACCAGTAAACTAAAATGAGGTTTATAGTTACCAAAGAAACCACTGAAAACCTCTTTTGTAAAACACTGATTAGTTCTAGCTGGGCATGGTAGTGCCAGCCTGTGACCCAGCACTATGGAGACTCAGGCTAGGGGATGAATTGGAGGTTAGCCTGGGATACACATAGTGAGACCTAATCTCAACAAACAGACAAACTAATAATTCTTGCCTACTGTATGCTCTGTAAATTTCCCTCTCCCTAAAGTAATGAAGAAGCACGGAGTCTAAAATAAAATGCCACGGAACCAGGGGAATGTGCAGCAACCACTTCAATTTAAAATGTAGATCTGCAGATTTATCGTCTTCTTTCAAGGGATGCTTACCACCAAATGTTAAATTAAAACATCTCTGTGGGCAATTGAAAATACAGAGCCGACCGCAGTAGAGACTCTTCAGAGGGGAAGTGTTCTATTTCATCATCTCTTATTATTTAGAGGTGCAATGCTTAACTCCCCGTGGAGCCTATTCTGAAGTAAAATCTTTAAGGCTTTCCCAGCGGGGCAGAGTCGAAGAGAGTGGGTGTGGAGTAGAGGGGTAAAGTTTTGGGGTTTGGGCTGGCAATATGGCTCAGCGGGTAAAGACACTTAAGGCCAAGCTTGACCACCTGAGACTCCTAGTAGAAGCAGAGAACTGACTCCTGCAACTTGTTTTCTGACTGCCAACACACATGCGCGGGCACACACACAGAGAGAGAGAGAGAGAGAGAGAGAGAGAGAGAGAGAGAGAGAGAGAGAGAGAGAGAGAGAGAGAGAGAGAGAGAGAGAGAGAGAGAGAGAGAGAGAGAGAGAGAGAGAATGAGAGAATAGATGAGGGTTCTCAACAGAGCAGCCCACCTCTAGCTAGGCTGCCATTGGCTGTGGAAGTAGGTGGGGTCCTGCCCTTTCCTGCCCCGAACCAGAGCCCAGACCTGTGCACTGCAGGTGCCCCGCAGTCTGTGGACCTGTCTGTGTTCTCCCCAACACCCTAGCCCACTCTCTGGCCTGCCTTTTTCCCTTCCACAAAAGGACGGAAGTGAGTTCTTTCCAGAACTTGTTTCTTGGTCCTGGGTTTTGGCAGGCTCTGAGTTGTAATGCATGGGGGAAAAAAAAAACAAAAAACCTCTTTCTGGGAAATGAAAACATGATTTTGAAGTAGTCTGTAGTATTGAAATGCAGCACTCTGTTTCTCTTGGAAGCAAGACTCGCTGGAGGCTCACTGGTGCAGAAGGGCCCTCAAGGAGAAGGGGTTCAGAAACAGCAGGCGTGGAATCTTGAGAAAGGGATCGCTCATCCCATGAAACAAATTGCTCTAATTAAAAAGACGTGTCCCGTTAGCAAGGGCGGCTCAGTGGGCAAGGTGACGGCTGGGACAAACTGTGAGAAGCCTCCTGTTTGAGGCCGATGATGGCATGGGGGACCGGTGGCCTTGGGCATTCCCTTCTCTAGGAACAGAGCTTCTTCGTGACTCCCCCGCTCCCCCATTCTTTACAAGGCAGCAGCAGAGAGATATTCAACAGAAACACCGATGCTCGTACTAACTTGAGGCTGCTGTAGTTCGGGGCCACCAATGCCTACGGAATTTTGCACACTTAATATTTTTTAATTTCTGCATTCATTTTTTTTTCTGGTCCTTTAACCATGAAAGAACACCAGTGTGAGCAGAGCATACCCAGGATTTGAGGTTACAAACCACTCTGCCTGGAGGCACGTCCCCCCATTTTTGTCGATTTGTGTACGCTTGCTTTTGTTTAGTCCCATTTGTATGAATCCAAAAATTTTATATGGCCACGTGTTTTTAGAAATGCTTAAATTTACCTACTTTGGTTGAACCACTGCCTATCAGCATAAAGAATTCTTATCCCATTTTCAAAGTAGAGAGGAACCATGAAATACAAAGTGATATTCTGAAGCGAAACCACGTTTGGGGACTGTTAAACCTCTGTAGATCTTGGTAAGTACTACCTCAAATTTCCATTAAAATGTGGATTTTCTCCCTTCTCCCAGGTGCTTCTGAAAATTTAATGCACATACAGGTCCACCTAGGATCTTGTTAAAGTGACATTCGAATTCAGTGAGTCTGGGACAGGGACCTGGATCTTGCATGTCTCCCGGCTCCCAGTTCTGTTGATGCTCAGCGGACACACTTCGGCAAGTGAACGCTTTGGCACACCTGTGTCTGCGTGTGGGTTCTGTTTCCAGTGGAGTAATTCCACTGAGTGATGGAATTCAAAGTTAACTTCACTTATCAGCTTTAGATAAATTTTGTAGTTTGGGCAATAAATGAATGGCACTCAAATTCTCTTTTGTTAAAGGAAGAAAAACTGAGCATGACAAGTCATTTCTCCGTGGTGCTGTTCTCTGTGTCTTTACATCGCCTCAGTGGTGGTCCAAATGGACATCGGAGCTCCTCTTTTGTTCTCTTAATTGTGTGAAATTGGGCTTTCCAGTCTATTAGAGAGATCAATTAGAGATGATTGGGTTTTAGAGAAATGTACTCCATTTTCAAAATATTTCTCATCACTGGGCTTCCATCCAAATCCTTGAAGAATATTTAATAATTTCAGAGTCTTAGATATGAAAGTTCCTTACCCATGCTACCACACACAAATATTTTAGTTATGTGATAATAAAATAATCAATGCTTTAATTTTGGTTATTTAGATGTCATCTCTCTTATGCTACTATAGTTTTCTGGAGGGCAGAGTCTGTGTATGCTTTATGTTTATGTAACTGTTATAGCCAATAGAAGATATCAATTGACTTCATGATTATAAAATAAAGCCTGGTGTGGTGGCATCTACCTTTAATCCCAGCATTCAAAGGCAGAGAGGCAGGTGCATCTCTGTGAGTTCAAGTCCAGCCTGGCCTACACATTGAGTTTCAGGATAGCCAGGGCTACAAAGAAAGACTGTCTCAAAATATTTGTTAAAAGATTATAAAATAAAAATCTCTCTAAAAATAATAATGACCATTCTCATTCTCTGAGAATCCTATAATTCTTTTCTTAGGACTCAGCATCATCAGCCATGTCTAGGTCTGCCATTGGCGCCCTGTTGCTCTCTGAGTCTTAATTTTTCTGATTTTAATGTGGGGAGAAAATCCCTGTCATCAGCAGAGAATGGTAAGAATAAGCTGTAGGTGTGAGTGTTGATTGTCTCCATCATTTCTCTTCCACAGAACCAGAGGGACAGATGATGCATATAAAACATCCTGGGCAGAGCAAGTCTTCCTGACCTACTTGTTAGCACAGTGCTCTGTTTACATCACACTATGGGTTGCCCTGCTGTTTCTCCACACAGGAAGACTGCATTGTCTATCCCCCCCTTGTAGAAGGTTTGGAATGATATGGCTGAATTTAGAAAAGAGAATGCATGTCAGAATAATTAATGCTGTTTCCATTTTAGATTTTAAAGCATCCTGTATTAACTGCCAGACTTCTCTTCCCATTCTTTGGTGACCTTGGGAACCATTTATTCCGAATGGTGTAGCCATGAAATAAAACTGGCCGTGCCACAAATGGCTGGCTGGGAGTTCTGTCTTCGGCATCTCGTGGCTTCTGTCTTCTGTAGTATCGACTTCTGGGCCATCTCTTGCCTTCTCAGTTCCTCTGCTGCTTTTCTTGGCTACCCCAGTGTCTGCATGCCATTGCTTCTTGGACTTCTCCAGCAGCCTCAGAGTGTTATAGTCCTTCAGCTTCCTCCTCGTCTTCCTCTGCTCTCCATGCAGCGGGCTCAGTGCATTGTGCCGAAATAAAAAACACAAGCAGGCAAAAACCATTTGAGAACAGTCCTTATTAGAGTCTAATGTTACAGTGCGTGTGCGTGTGCGTGTGCGTGTGCGTGTGTGTGTGTGTGTGTGTGTGTGTGTGTGTGTTATGTAGTACATTGGAGGGAAACCTCTAAGATTAACCCTGAAAGTGTAGGACACACCTTAATCATTGGCAGAAGGGGCTATGGCATGGGTGTTGCATGCGAATATAGGATTATGATTTAGACAACTCATAACACAGCTTCCGGTTTTAGCAAGACCAGTCATAACTCTCATAAAAGGACCAATCACCAGCCTAGAATAAGACGTAGTCACAGAGTTAGGGGTTCCGCTCAGTTTGTTTGTTTTCCTCATGCACATCACAGTCTGGTATGGATTATGGGAACTTCTTAGGCAGCCATCCTCCAATCTCAGAGATTCTTTAGCACTGCTAAACAATGAAACCAAACACAAACCCATCTGTAGCCCAATCTGTCAATCACCATTTGTTGAATCACTGGAAGCCATATTCTTCCTCCCTTTGATTTAATTGAGCACAGCTCTCAATAAGATTTTGAGCTGACCTCCAGGTAGCTGTCGGTGAGGTCATTTGGAGATTACTCAACTTGTCTTGGCTAAAGTAAAGTTTTCTGCCTTTGGTATTGATTCCGACAAAGGTGCAGACTGGTCTCAAGACCTCAGACACAGCAGTCGACGCACACAGACGCTGCCGAGGCTGTAGTGTGCTTGCAGCTGGAGCAGAGCCTCTTCAGGGGGTCATCAGTATTCAGAGCATCAGGGTTACCTCAGTGACAGCTCATCCTGTCATCCAGGCAGGCTGCTTCCAACTCAGAGTAGCCGAACACAGGGTCTGGCAGCTGTCAATCAAAGATCCCAAGAGCATAGCTTATTGGAAAGAAAGTAAATATGAAAGGGTCCTTACGTTGACGACCTATCATTCACAGTTGCACTCTGCAGTATTTAATTGCTTAGCTTCTTGTGGGATACCTTCAGCGAGAATTGAGTCACTCTGTGTCCCAGTCTGAGTCTCTGAGATTGGAGGATGGCTGCCTAAGAAGTTCCCATAATCCATGCCAGACTGTGATGTGGATGAGGAAAACAAACAAACAAACAACCAAATACCTTGATTGTGTTAAAACACTGAGGTTTCTGATTGACGTATTTCCTGAGAACTTGTCAAAGATTTCCTAGTCTGGGGAGGGGATGGCACATGGCAGAGGGTGTAAAATGAGAGAAAGAGAAGGCTTGGGGTGGGAGCTTGAGAGAAAGAGAAGGGTCGGGGTGGGGGCTTGAGAGAAAGAGCCCATGTAAAGAGGAAGGGTATCTGGGCTGGAGTTGGTCCAGCCTTCACATGCAGAACCCATCCTTGCAGTTAAAGAAAACTGTGCTTATTGCTGGTTTCACTGGCACGTGACAAGTGCTTTATTTCCACAGCAGCCACCAAGTCCCCTATTGACTGGGCATGACACTTAGCTGTCTGTACTTGAAAACTTTAACTACTGGTCCTACAAGTTGGATTTTTCTCTCTCCTGTTCCCATAAGATTCCTGCTCTTCTGTGAGCCAAACAGCACAAAGGAAGATTCCCGAGTATTTATCCCGAAGGAGACAGTGGAATGGAAGGAAAGGATTTCATTGGTGGCCTCATTTATTCATTTATTTACTGTAAAAGTAAATAAAACCCATTATAAAGCAAAGAGAGTGGTGAAGAACATTTGCTATAAATATTGTTACCTTTTAACTAGAAATATGTAGCTAGCACGTCACTACTCACTAAAGACAACACATACCATCTCATTTAATAATTATCACATGCATTTAGGGAATATATGGAATATAAATTATTACCTTTTTTCATAAAAGATGAATACAAAGTGTGGAAAAAGCAGGCAAACTGCCCTAATCCCACAGACAGAAAGTGAAAGACCAGAAGGAATGCCTGTAACTTCTCTGGTCAAGATCAAATACCTTGACATACCTCACAAGATCCTCAGACAGTCTGATTCTGTCTGTGAAGCCATCTCATAGCTGAAGCCAGATATTCTGGCCTTTTAGTTGCCCATCAATAATATTTTTCTCATTATAATTCTTTTCTCATTTTTTCCCCATCCTTCAAATGATCAGAGGTCATTTACTTAGGGAAGGAATTCTCCTTTGTCCAACTCCCAATCTGAAAGTCGATATCAGGCCCCCTTGCTCTGCATACAGTGCCCCGTATGTACTTCTCCCTCCTGGTACCATCAGAAGACGCTTTTATTTGTATTATCCTTGGAGTATTGTCTGTTTCTTCTAGAATGTAATCTCTGCGAGGAAAGTACTGGGGCCTGTTAGCTCATTATCTGTGCCGGGCACATATTAAGCTCACAACAAATGTCAAGAGAATGAATAAAATGGATGATCCTCAGATTTTCAATTGGTTCCTAGAATAAATATTGATGGAAGGTGGGACGAGAGCAGGAGAGTAGGTGAACAATCTTGCAATTTGAAAAGAACTACAAGAACCATATTGCTTGCTGGTGTTCTTAATGGCTTCACTGTATTGAAAAGAGAATTTTGTTTTCTTTTTCATTCTTTTCAGAGTTTTCCAGTGATAAGTACCCTTGATATTTCTGAAGATAGTATTATTATATAAGAAACCTTAGATGTTTCAATCTCTTAGGCGGCCCTGAATTTATTATAAAAGATCCTTGAATTTATAAAAATATTGGTCATTGTATGTAAATTAATTAAATGACATACTTTTAAATCTGTTCATACACACTCTTCTAATGTGTGTGTGCATATGTGTGTTTTGCTATTAAATAGTACCAATTTATTTAAAAGCATCAATAAATTCATAATTCATAGTAATTTAAATATAATTATGCATTTGCTTTTATCTGCAGACCTGAAACTCTACTACTGATGGTCCTCATGCTTAAATGATAAAAATTCTAGGTTAAAAAAGACAAAAATCTTCCAACTCTACTATAACGTGAGTTTTATACAAGTTATTAAACTGGAGATTATTTTTGAAGTATCAGTATTCTAGTTTTATATTGTATTTCTACATTCTCGTAGAAATTGCTTTCTTTAAATCAAGGCCATCTTCAAAATTGCATTTGATTCTTTATGTTTCTTTGATTGCTTGTCCATTCTTTTGTTCCACAAAGACTATTCATGGATCAATTACTAAAGGCAAGAGCTGTTAGAGGTTAACTTTAACTTAAAAATTAAGACGATCTTCTTGTCCATAATTGCCAGCTTCATTATAGTAGCGGTGGTTGAGGAAAGGGAGAGAGTACCGTTCTAGCTGGCCAGAGTCCTTACAACCATCTCTTTAATGCATTCCACACATGTCTCTGAAGTCATTTTCCTAGATCACCTCCTTTGATGTTTTAGCTTCTACTGAATGAATCTGCAATGGCCCTAACTCCCCAAGTAAAGCCCAAGTATTTTGATATAGAGTATCATATACCTCCCAATAGAAAGCCCACTTTTCTTTTCTTATTTCTCAAGACTTCCTAATACGAGTACCACTTTGTGGAGGTCCATCATTTAGTTGAGGATGTTGTGACAGACAAGTCGAAGGACAGGGCTGTCGCTCAGTGGTAGAGTACTTGCTTTGCATAAGGCCCTGTGTTCAATTTCCAGTCCTTCTAAAATCAAAATAAAGACAAACAAATAAAAAGTTCCAACACTGCTACCAGCACCCTTGGATTGAGCACTGTTTTGTACTATTTGCTACCAGTTATTAGGTGGACTGCCTAATAATGGCACATTTAAATCCAAGAAGTTGCCCTAGGTAAGACATGATTATTGTTGTTTGATTTTATAGGTCAGAAGAGTGAGGTTTATGGGAGTTAGGTAATTGGCCCATTGCTGCATGGTATAAATATACAGCCTGGGGAATGTACGTATTTCTTGTTTTTGAAAATAGTTACAACATCATTAATCTTTATTTGTGGAATAAGCAATAATTTTGAAGATGCTTGACTTTGCAAACAAATCTAAGCCTATCTAAAAGAAGGAGAAGGAGGAGGAGGAGGAGGAGGAGGAGGAGGAGGAGGAGGAGGAGGAGGAGGAGGAGGAGGAGGAGAAGAAGAAGAAGAGGAAGAAGAAGAAGAAGAAGAAGAAGAAGAAGAAGAAGAAGAAGAAGAAGAAGGTAGATGCTACCAAGTAGAGATTAATCTATTTTCACACTTCTGTGCTATGATGTGTTTCAAAATAAAGCACAACATTTAAGGTAGAATAATGACCTTGACAGTAGTAGGGTGTTAGGGTGAGGAGGACCAGGGAAAACCCAGAGCCACTTCTGGCCCTTGGAGTTGGCCAACCACTTAACCTTGCAGAATCTTGAATTTCTGTGTAGCTCAAGCTGGCTTCATCCTCATATTCTCCTGCCTCAGCTCCTAAATGGCTCCACTAACTGATCACAACACTAAGCAAATCCAACATTTAAACATAAGGCTCAAAGCTGTGGGGAGCACTAGAGGATCACCCCAGGACATCTGTGTAAAGAGCAATAGAAACAAAAGCAGAAGAAACAAGAAATGGAACTCTAGAAAGCACAAGACTCGGGCTGGGGAGATGGCTCAGGAAGTGCGGTTGCTTGCTCTCGAACCATGGGGATGTGCATCAGTCTTCAGTACTGATGTAAAAGCCAGCATGGCCATGTGTGCCTGTGACCTCTGAGCTGGGTGGAGAGTCCAGGGGAGACAAGAGGATTGCTGGAGCATGTCCAGCACGCTGGCCAGGAGGCAGAGGTGGAGGAACCTTTGTGTGTTTGAGTCAAGCTGGGCTACACTTTAAGTTCCAGGCCAGCCAGACCCAGTCTCAAACACACAAAAACAAACAACAGCAAGGTTGAGTCATGGGGAAGACACCCATTATCAACCTCTGGCTTCTGCAAGAGCGCACACACCTGAGACATATGTATACACATATTGATAGACTCTGTACAGATGGTTTATAGCAAAGGAAACAACAGACTTAAGAGAGCCTACAGGAAAGGAGAAAATATTTGCCTGCTATTCATCTGAGAAGGGATTAATTTTAGAATATGTAAGGAACTCAACAGTTTAAAAAAATCCAGCTAAAAGTTGGGTTAATCACCTAAACAGTTCTCAAGAGAGGACTCACAAAAGGCCAATAAGAATATGAAAAAAAGCTCATATGTGAATACAAATCAGAACTTCAAGGTATCAGTTCACCCCATTCAGCCTAGCTACTATGAAAAGGACCAGAATATCAAAAGTAGGATACCGAGGAAGGAGAACTCTCACACACTTTTGGTAACAAAGAAAATTAGTTTAATCATTAAGGAAAAAGGCAGGAAATCTCTCTCCAGAACTGGAAATGGAACTGCCATATTGTCCAACAATCCCAGTGTCATCTGTCAGAAGGAATTGGCGTCGGGGTCAAGGTGACACCTGCATGCTTGTGTGTATGTCAGTGATCCTGCAACAGCCAAGGTGCAGGATCAGTTCAGATATCCATGGATGGATGAGCAAATGGGGAATGCACCCAAAGTTCCCAGGATTGGCTTCATCTGATTTCTCTCGTTATCCTGACATGGTAGGATGGTTGACTCATGGTAGCGTATGGAGATGGAACTGGACTCAGACGGTGAAATAAAACCAAAGACATTGTGTGGAAGCAGCATACGAAGACAACCATATAAACCCCATCCTACCCTTGTATTTGGTGTGAGCCAAGTCAGCCATTCACTGACGGCTGGTCCTTGGATGATGTAGCAATAACAAATAGTAACAACAACACGTGAAAGTATTTACAAATTAACAAATTATAGGACATTTATTCTCAGCACTCAGAAATAAATGAAGGAATAAACAAAAATGAACCAACTGTCCATTTTCATACGTGAAATTGTTTCACACACTAAGTAAAAGATAAAACTTACAAATATTCCTAATGAAGGCGAGTCAAAGTTTTGAAAAACATTTTTTTTTCTAGGACCCAAACTCAACCAGGATCATTGTAAGACTAGAGATTTGAAATCATGAAAAGATTTCTAAAGCCAAATGCAGTTTCAATTTTGAATATATTCTTATTTTTATCCCCCTCTCCCTCCCTCTGTTAAAATAACTCGTCCTGGTTTCGGTTTTGACTTTCACTGTAGACTACTTTTTCCTTCTCCACCACACCTCATCCAGTGGCTTGCTGAGATAAAGGCTTCTTCATTCAGGAGTACAATTGTTTCTCTTCTGCAATAGAAGTCTTACTTCAGATTACTTGGTATTATTACTTTGAGATTTTGGGTTGTGAGGTGGATGTAGTGACCAGGTGAGACTCAGTTTTCCTCCGTGGGTTGAAGTGTTTTACATGTAGAATAAAAATGAAGAATAGAAGGTTTCAGAGACCAGTGGGGAGATGGAAATCCTGTTCACCACATGGATTCTTTCTTTCATATTACTGTTGTTTTACTAAATGCACATATTATAAACTGCCTTCTAAAAATGTTAATTTTTATTTTTATTTAATTGTTTTGGGTCTTATGCTGGCCTCGATGTCCATGTACCACATGCATGCAGTACCTTCAGAGACCAGAAGAGGGCGTTGGATCTCCTAAGGCTGGAGTTACAGACAGTTGTTAGGGGCATGTGGATGCCGGGAATCCCATCCTGGTCTTCTGAGGCAGACTGTTAACCACTGAGTCATTTCTCCAGCCCCATAAACTGCCTTCTAAACACTTATTTTATAAGCACAGATGAGTGCTGTTAGCTTTTGCCTTTTTTCCTGCAGTGAAATTCCCAGCGTGTTACTGAGAGAGCAAGGAGAGTAGGCATTGCTGCTTTCCTCCCAATTTTAGACAGAAAACACTAAGGAAGGTAAAGGTGGAATACTTCTCATATTATGAAGCCAATAGTAATCACTCCGTTGCTAAAAATCAGACAATTACATTATAAAATAAGAGAAAACTATACAGTAACGACTCTCACATGCATACCTGTAGGAACCCTTAGCAAAATTACCTAATCAAGTTGATTAATGATAATGATAATAATAATAATTGTAATAATAATTGACAATAGCCAAGCAGTGTTTAGCTTGGAAGTGTAAGTTTACTTCATTATTTAGGAATCAATCAATATAATGCACTTTACTGACAATGTAGTAAGCTCAATAATAAACCCTGTATTGATTGTATCAGTTTGAGGAAATAAAAGCATTTTGTAAAACATAAATGAAAACTGGGTCAGGAAGGAAACTTCTTCCTTTTTTTTTTTTTTTTTTTAAACGGGGTCTCTCTATGTAGTCCTGGCTGTCCTGGGGCTCACTATGTAGACAGGATGGCCTCAATTTAACTCACAGAGATCCTCCTGCCTCTGCTTCCCTCCTGCTGCAATTGGAGATGTGTGCCATCACATCTGGCAAGAAGGAAACTTCTTTACTTTCTTAAATGTAGCTAAACATTCTACCAATAATAGCTTATATGTGAAAATTTCACCATAAGTAAGGGAGGGGCTCATGAGGCCCCATTCCTAACCAAGGGACTATGGGCAGTTAATTGTTGTCGGGGAAAGAGATATTATTTTCCTTAGTGGTATAGTCACTAGTAAATTGTTCATGTTCCAGTAAATAACCTACTGATGCTCATTCAAGCAACCTTAATTAAACTCAGTGGAAAACACACACACATGCATGTGCACGTGCACAGACACACACACACACACATGCCCATACACACATACATGTACACATACATACACACAAACACATACATATGTGCACAAACACACACATACATATACACAAACACACACACATATACACTCATGCATAATACACACAAACACATACATATACACACACAAACACACACAGTAGGAGGGACACTTGTTGAGAAGGTTTTAAACACAAGAAAGAAGGAGATGGAAGAAGATAATGGGGGAATAAAAATGACCAAAAATTATTATATACCTATGTAAAATTGTCATATAAAGAATGATTGTCTCATTAAATAAGAAGAAATAAGCTGTTTTTAATCTATAGAACACCAAGGAGTTAACAAAAACTTTTAGAAACTGTAAGTAGTTTGTAAACGTTGTAAGTTAGTTTGTAAACGTTACAAGATACAAGACATACAAAATCAATTTTTGTACCAAAGCAATATAAATTAGAAAAACAAAATTTAGAAGAAGCAACACCATTTAATACCTCAAGCACCCAACCCATAGAGTATTATTTGAGTATAAGTTCACCAAAATGTGTGTTTTAGTCAGAGTTACTATTGCTATGATGAAATACACATGATCACAAGCAAGTTGGAGAGGAAAGTGTTTACTTGGCTTACACTTCCACATCACAGTTCATCACCAAAGGAAGTCAGGACAGGAACTCAAACAGGGCAGGAACCTGGAGGCAGGAGCTGATGCAGAGGCCATGGATGGGGGCTGCTTACTGACTTGCTTCTCAAGGCTTGCTCATCCTGCTTTCTTATAGAACCCAAGACCACCAGCCCTGGGATGATACCACCCACAATGGACTGGGCCCTCCCACATGAATCACTAATTAAGAAAATACCCTACACTAATTAAGGTAGCCTACAGCCTCATCTTATGGAGACATTTTCTCAATTGAGGTTCCGTCCTCTCTTACGACTCTAGCTTGTAATTTTCCTAAAATGAGCCAGCACAACATGGACAGTACTTTTATACTGAAGATCACAAAACACTGATGAAAAGAAGCAAAGGAAGCCTAAATCAATGGAGGCATACATGTTCATGAGTTGGAATATTTCACATAGTAAATATATCAAATACCCCAAAATGCACCTGTCCATTTAATCAAAATGCTAGAAAGATGTTTTTTTGTAGATAACTAATTTTAAAATTTGTGTGGAAAAGAAACAAAACCCAAACAATTATAGTTAAAACAATTTGAAAATTAAGGAAAATCTTGTATAAAATATAAAACACAAGTTGGATGGGTGGGGAAGTGGAGATGATCTGGGAGGAGTTGGGGGAGGGGAAAACAAGATCAGAATATATTATATGAAAAATATTTTTAACTGAAGAAACTTACTGTGAAGTTCCCATAGTAAGGTGACATGCTGTTATCTAAGACAAACACATGGTACAGAGTCAAGAGTCCAGACATAGATCCATACAAATGGGATCAATTAATTTTGACAAAGGTGCAACAATGACTTATTGAGAAAAGGATTGATAGACTTTTCAACAAATGGTGCTGTATACTTGGCATCTCCATGAAATGAAATCAACCTTGATATAAATCTCACCTCTGAAAATGAGCTAGAAGTGGAAGTAGATCTAAATGTAAAATATAAAATTACAAAAATTATAAAAGAAAAAAGTAAAAGTCCATATGATCTTGAAATTGCTCATGAATTTCTAGACATGACCAACAGCATAAGCCATAGAGAGAAAAGTAGATAAGATAGACTTTATTTAAAAAGAACCCACAAACTATTATTCTGCAAAGACACTAACACAAAAATGAAAAGCTACAAATTCAAAGAGCATATGAACTCTTCTGCTCAACAATATAGAACCCAGAATTTCAATTAAGAACATTCAAAAGATGTGAAGAGTCACTTTATCAGAGAGTCTAATCTAAATAAGCACATGAAACAATGTTCAACATCACAAACTATTAGAGAAACTTGAATTCAGACCACACTGAATTTTCAGTTCTTACCCACTAGAATGGCTAAAATTAAAAACCCAGCACTGAGTGCCAATCTTGATTGCAGCGCACCAAAGCCTCCCATGTCATTCCAGGACATCCACAATGGGGCAGCACACCTTGGAATATTATCTGGCAGTTTCTTACAAAATTCAATATACACTTGCCATTGATTCAGAAATCCTGTCTCAGTGGCTTCCCTAGAGAAATAACTTTTAAAAACATTATCTATTTTTAAAGATGCTATACATGTATATAATATATTTTATCATAGCACCCTCACTACTTCCTTCCAATTCTCCAAGAACTCAACCTGTCTTTCTATAGACTTCATATCCTCATTATTATTGTTATTGTTATTATTATAATTACTAATCCCTCAAGTCCATTTGGTGCTAACTATATGCACATGTATGTGGAGCCACATTGATGTCCTTGGTCCATGCTGCTGACAACCATGTTGATGTCCATGGACCCTGCTGCCCACAGAGATCATGATGCTGTCCGCGATTGGTGCTGCCACCAAGAGTCATGTGGAAGTCCATGATCTGCGCTGCTGCTGACTGCTATGGGTAGGGAAGCTTCTTTTTCATGGTATCGATGACTGCAGAGCCATAACTGAGAACGAGACATAAGACACATTGAAGACTTCTGTGACAACACCTCCCCCCAAAAGAAACAGTTCAGACAGGAAGCCATTGAAGAGAGCCCTTAAAAACCGTGATAAAGAAGCTGAAGTGTAGCTCTTCACTGTTGATGGCGTCTGGCAGGGGTGTGGTGGGGAAGGACTCAGTTTTCTTTAAGAGGCTGGCCACTGGGAGTTTGGCTGTGCTGCAATGAGGGTATAGGTGACACAAGTCACTTGGTAGGGTTTTTTTTTTGTGGGGAGGGGAACGAGGGTGGGAGGGTAGACATGGGAGAATGGAACGCATTATATAAAACTCCCAAATAATTAGTAAAACTATTATGCTGGGGAGAAAAATGAAAGAGGATAGAACTTGAAAAGAAAAAGAAAAAGAAAAGAAAGAAGAAAAGTGATTGGAGGAGTTGATCTCAACTAAAGACAGATAAGGAGATTAAAAATCCTAAACAGAATAAGAAATAGAATCAAGAATTGACTTTGACAGATGACTAACGGGAAATCTCGGCATGCAGAATGGAATGAGTAATTGGGAAGCAACAAGCTGGAGAGAAATTAGAGATAATTTTGAGAATGAAAGAAAATCATAAATATTCAGTGTAAAAGAAAACTCTGAGTTCTTCTAAAATAAATATAAGCTGAAGGGAGAGTTTACAAATTACCATGTAGGTATATAAAAATGTGCACGAAAGTCTATATACCAATGCAACCCATTGTATAGCACTTGAACACATTTACATGCTGTTAGAGTAAGCTAAGTAAATGGAATTTGGAGTTTTTAATATTTAAAATTGGAGTTTTAATATTATTTTATTATGTGGCATTCCAAAGACCTTAGAAAAAGCTCTTTGGTCATTGTAGGCACTCTGTTAAAATTTTTGAATGAAGCAAAGAAAACTCATTAAAGAAAAATGATTACCTTTCACCTTGCTTTCCCATACATGGTGACTAATAAGGATGTCAGTGCCCTGTGCGGGTTTTGCCCCAGTTGCCATGGATGGATGGCATGAGCTTGCATTTTCCCAAGCCATTTTCTGTGGATTTAGCACCCACTAGGGAGGGATTTTCTAAAGATTGAAGTTCAGACCCACTCTCTGGCTATTGAATACGCAGACTCAGTTTGACAGCAGCATTATGCAGGATTCCTGCCAGGTTCAGATTGAAGTGTGACTTCGGCCTGCCACACAGTGTTTGCTGCTGGAACCAAGTCACTGGGGCTGCTGGTCTGAGGATTTGAACTGGGAAGCTGACCTTTCTCTGCCGTTTTAATATAGTGAAAAGCAGTTGTGTTCTTTCTGTGTTCTAAACAGATGTCTTTAAGCTAGACACCCATCTCCTGCCTTGATTGGCGTCCTGGACAAACCACCCTCCAAGTGTTCAATCTCATCTTTTGTCCTATCTCATCTTCAGTCTCTGGCAATAGAAATTCTGGCTTCCCAGAGAACATGTTTTCAGATTCACTTTTACTCTTCATCTAGCCTGTAATGAAAAGGGCAAATGATTCAGTTGATGGTACAGTTATAGATTTTTCCAAGACCCTTCATCTTTCTTCCAGATAATACATATTGAACAAAATCCTAACCATCTACTTTAAGAAATTGTGTAGAATCATGATTAAAAGCTGAACTGCAGATTTCTGTGAATTTTCAACTCCCCCTGGCCCCGCCATCCCATATATTTCCCTTTTGTGGACACCCCCCCCCCCAAGTCATTGAGAGAATACTGAGCCAGTCAAAGCCAGTGTTATCGTCACCCTTCACATCCTGCTTTCAAGGGGTTATTTGGGTTTGCCCTACACTGGTGCTGCCATGCTTCGGGATTTTCAGTTATGTGTGTGGGAAAATAATGAGAAACTAGGTTCTAATAATAAGTAGTTAGAAATAATAATCAATTTCTAATTAGAAATAATTAGAAAATAAATAATTAAAGTTGAACCTGGACTATTATTCCAAACTCCTTAACATAATCGTGTCGCTGACTAGAGGAAAGACTGCATAACTCTTTGCTTGCATAGAATTTGAGGGTTTTCATCCCATGCTTTAACAACCTGAGGTTCTATGTGTCAATCACAAGACACTTTCTAAATAGAAAGCTTTCCTGTAATTAGGGGAGGATTACTTATATCCCAAGATTGGAGAAATAAAACAAATACTAGATAAAGTAGAAAATAATTTGTACAATTTTCTTAATAACTTGCATATAATTATAATTTTATTTCTGTGCATGAATGATACTAAATGATAGTTTTGCAATTGAGTATTTTGTAAGTGTAGTCCATGATGAAATATGCAAGGTCATTTGCATTTTTTTGTGAGTTACAACCAGATCCTCATTCTGGTTTCCATGATCGCTAGGGTTTAAATTAGGAAAAGATAGAAGCTGAAAAAGGAAGTCTTTAAAGATTGCTCACTCTTTTAATCTGCAGAAAAAGACCAAGTATTTTCAAATCATAATATTAATGTTACAAATGTCATTAATAAAACTTAACAGCCAGACAACTAGAGCATTTTATATTGTAGCAACGAAATAAGAACAAATCATGGGGAAGTTATAGCATTTCCTACTGTTAGTTTACAAATAACAATATTTAAGCACAAAATATTAAACCAA